>NC_135232.1:81498086-81798086 GCF_051348905.1 Ranitomeya variabilis
GACGCCCTCAGGGTTCTCCTGGATGGAGAAAGAAAAATGTTGTGAAGATGAAATGGAGAGTTGTGGTCATGGTGGATTCCCTGTTGAGAGGAACAGAGGCCGCAATCTGCAGACCAGATATAACCTCAAGAGAAATGTGCTGTCTTCCAAGTGCAAAATGAAATATGTGTCTGACAGGATATCAAGACTCTTCAGACCTACAGATGACTACCCATTCCTGCTAATACATGCGGGGACAAATGACACTGCAAGAAACGACCTGGAAACCATCTGCAGTGACTTTGAAAACTTAGGTAAGAAAGTGAAAGAACTGGGAGCGCAGGTGGTCTTCTCTTCCATCCCTGCCAAATTCAGTCAACATACATGAAGGAGACCCAACTTGGAGACGAAATATTTACAACAATTAGAGACAAACACCAGGAAAAGTGGCACCAATTGACCCAGAGTACAAATAGTATAATTGTGCAGCATATATGCATGGGACAGGACCTGGGATAGGGCTTGGACCAGCATTTCTAGCTTAAACATTGATCAGTAGCAGGTAGATGAGTGACAGGTGTAGGCCTGGAGCTCTGATAGCCCTGCCAAATTCATGCAACACATGAAGGAGACCCAACTTGGAGTCAAAACATTTCCAAAAATTAGAGGCAGACACCAGAAAAAGTGACATCAATTGATCCACAGTAATAATTTGACAATAGCCCAGCAGCGGTCAGCCATGGGTCATGCATGATTGTTATGATCTGGGGGCCTAAGAGCAGCATGAGACGTACTCTGGAGAAGGTGGTACCTGTACTGACAAATATTGACTGTGAGAGGAGAGGGAAAAAAACATACACAGACTGAAATGAGAATTTAGCAAAGGAGGCCACTTCTAGCTAAATAGAAAGGATAGGACAGAGTACTATGCGGTCAGTATTAAAACACTAGAAAATATCCACCACAGAAAATACAAAATCTCCACAGCTAACTAAAGATATGGAGGGTATATCTGCATCTCCAGAGATACCAGCTTGGCTAAAAAACCCTTATACAGACCAAGCTGGACAAGACAAAACATAGGAAAGAACTGAACAATAAGACCACAGCATGTGGACAGCAAAAACAAGGCCAGAACTTATCTTTTGTTGAAATGAACTGCAAAGCAGAAGAGACCAGGCAGGGATGTGAATCCTCCAGGAACAATGGACAACTGGCACTGACTAAAGGGTGAAGCAAGACTAAATAGCCCAGTCAAAATTGCAAGAAGTGAACACACCTGATAAATGCTGCGATTCAGAGACAGCAGCGCTACCACTTACAACCACCGGAGGGAGCCCAAGAGCAGAATTCACAACACATGATATACCAGGGTCTGGGCCACCATTAAGAGCTTTGCATTATTTAAATTTAAATTAAGTCGAGGTGGTTGAGGGACCAGTGTAAGTTTGCTGTGCTGGGAGCCCTGATACCTCGTGCAACAGCTCAAACTGATTTTTTGCTCAGCCATACTTAGGTGATACAAATATCAGCTTGGTAGACCACTAATGTTAGAAAAATGTAAGGATAGTAACACATGAGATCCATGACTTGTTCATCTTGATGAAAGTTGGGTGGCCTACACTTTCAGGAGACAGCTGGATGCGCTTATCTGTCAGGACTCCACTAGCAACACTGAAGACGCGTTCTGAGAGAATGCTGGCTGCCACGCATGACAAAACATCCATGGAATAACAGGTGAGCTCTGGCCACTCTTCCAATTTTGTAGACCAAAATGCAAAAGGGTCCAAATTCCCCCTGACAGCGTTGATATTGAGCTCAAGATACTCCTGCACCATCCTCACCAGTCATTCACAACATGTCAGACTTGTACGCTGTTCTGCTGGTGAATGGGCTGGTCTAAAAAATGTGTGAAACGACTCACAGAAATTGCTTCTGCCACTTACACTGTTGCCACTGGTGCTAATGTTTTTGCGTTAGGCTAGGTTCACATTGCGTTTAGTACAATCCGTTTAACGGATCCATTAAACGCATGTGCAGAAATTAGACAAATCTGGTGAAAATTTGGCTTCACGTTAACGCTTGCGTTAACGCACATGACTGCGTTTATGTCATTCTGATGTCCGTTCATGAAGCATCCGTTTGTCTGCCTTCAGGCACTGTCAGTAAAGTTGTTCTCCTTTTTTTGTTTTTTTTGCTCTTTTGTCAGCGTTGGGTGTGTATGGATAACATTCTCCATTTTGCAAGCATTGAGTGAACTTCTGCTAGCAAGATGTTTGTGTCTGAGCTTGTTCGATTTCGCTTGATGCAGTTGCGACTTCGGCAGAGAAGGCGTATTTCTCAAAGGAGATATTTGATCCATGAAGTGAATTTTTTACGGAATACATATGGTGCCTTTCACACCCTGTATGTTCAGCTTCGGGATCATCCCTTTAAATTTCAACGTTATCTTCGGATGTCCATTGAAACGTTTGATATTCTGCTATCACATGTGAAGGATGAGATACATCATCATCGCAGCACTTTCCGTGATAGTATTTGTGCGGAGCAACGTTTAGTGGTGACTCTGAGGTAATTATCCATGTCTTTTAATTATGTTCACTTTGGCAATTGTCAGATGCCATTTTAACTTGTCTTTATTTTAGGTGTCCTTTAAAATCTTTACAATATGTCCATAGTGCTAATTTTTTTTTTTGTGATTGTCGACAGATATCTGGCTACCGGAGAATCTTTTGCGTCACTGCATTTTCAATTTCGACTGGGGAAATCAACTGTTTGCCAACTAGTTCATGAAACTTGTGATGCCATTTGGAACAACTTACAACCACTTGTGCTACCAACCCCGACAACAGAAATGTGGCTATCAATTTCCAAACATTTTGAGGATGTGGCTAATTTCCCCAATTGTATTGGTGCCGTGGATGGCAAGCACATTCGGATTCAGAAACCAGTGCATAGTGGATCCCTATACTTTAACTATAAGAAATACTTTTCCATTGTATTGATGGCTATTGCGGATGCTAGATACCGTTTTGTTGCTGTGGATATTGGTGCATATGGACGGACGAACGATTCCAGAGTCTTCAAAGAGTCCAACATGGGGAAATGATTGTACAGCAACAACTTCAACATACGCTCAGCACGACCACTTCCGGGGACCGAAAGCCCAAGTTTGCCCTATGTTTTAGTTGGGGCTGAGGCGTTCCAACTCGGACCCAATCTCCTAAAGCCGTACTCAATCCGTAGTCTAAACTCCACAAGACGCATTTTTAATTATCGCTTGAGTCGGGCAAGACGTTATGTGGAGTGTGCCTTTGGTATTTTGACCTTAAAATGGCGTATCTTACTAACTTGCATGCAACTGCAACCTGAAAATGTGGACCGTTTAGTGAAGGTATGCATCTGTCTGCACAGTTTTGTTTCCAGACATGAACCCCAGGTGGTTGACCCCGATGACTGTGAGTCGAACCTCATGAGCATAGATTTGACTACTGTTCGGTCTACAGTTGAAATAATGAGGATTCGTGATCAATTTGCAAATTACTTCGTACATGAAGGTCTTGTTCCATGGCAAGACAGACTGTTTATATTGGTGCAATGTGTGGGGCAATTCTTTTTTTGTTTTCTTTTGTTTATATAACCTTTAGCAATTGTAAAAAGTTCAATCTGTACAAGAATATGAAATGTTATAATAACAGTTAACTTTACTAAAAAATATTCTGAAGACATTGTGCGTCTAACCTAATTGTTGGTAGACATTTTAACATAGGAGATCCCGTAGGGATGAACAAAAACATACACGAGTAACTTGGGTACAAAAAAATTTTACACAAACATTTTAAACGCAGTAATTGCCAAAGTTTGGTGATTGTTTTAATAGTAGTTAAGGACTGTGATATTGCGCGGGCGTATTGTCTGCCCAACTTTACGCTATACTGCTACATTGCCTTTGCATTTCCATACTCGGTTCACCCTGGCCTCTGTATTGTGGTTTGTATGACGGCATGTCCATGGTTCTTGGTCTCGAGGAAGTGGGTTCCTGAGGGCCCAAAAATTCCTCGACTAGGTCATTTAATCTTTGCCTAAACATTACATTCCTGTGTGGCGGTATCTTTTGGACTACAGGCACATATGACAAAAGCAGGAGCTTCCACTCATTGGCTGCATACACTGATTGCAATTCCGTAATTTCCCGCTTTAGATCTCTGTGTTCACTGTGACACAGATCCTCTAACTGTTGGAGTCCATCTACAATTATGGCATCGACTTCATCTTTGGCAGATGATCGCTTGCGTCCGCGGTGTGCTTGCAAACGGGCACTGACAACAGGAGCCACAGTACTACTGTCCATTGATCGTGGCTTGCTCAGGCCAGTCACATCTTCAGCGCCCGTCTGTTGGCTTGTTTCCTGTCAAGATGGCTCCGGTTCCACTGCCTCTCGAGGCGCAGCGGTACTGCATATCGTTCTATATAAAAAAAATATATATTATTTAAGAGATTTTAATTAAATACTTGTTCGTCTCTCACACCGAAGCTTTTTACTTAGGAGCGCTGGGACATCGTTTTCTGTAGAAACAACAATTGCTCATAATAAACATAAGGGGTGACACGTTTGCCACCAGATCCAATGGGGGTGTTTTGGCTAATGCAGAAGTCCCGTACAAATCGATCTCTAATGGATCTCCACCGGATATGGACAGCAGCGGCTTCAAAGAAAAAAAAAGAAAAAATTGTTTGACAGCTTGCAATCTTTATATTTTGCAAGTTAAGTTCAGCAATAATTACCAATTTTTTTCTTAGAGGATGCGGACTTATCCAAATATCCTGGGTCCAACTGGCATATTATTTTCTCCCACAACTTCAATAATAACAATAATATCGTTGTGGGAGCTGTCACTTTGATCCCATATGGACGGATTCGCTTCCACTAGTGTTATTAGAGTCTCGTTTCTAAGTCCAAGGGCTCTTCGTCAACCGCAATGTTCCTTCTTTTTTTGGTGGGCTGCTTGGACTATGTAAACACAAAACGTTATATTAAAATGTATACATTGATTTTTGGTTGCATACCTTTATCTCATCGCCAAAACTACATTATTATGAAGGACAGTAATCCTAGTTTTTTTCATTTTTACCACTTTTTATAAATAATATTTCAATGTTTAATCGTTTATTTTTGTTGGTTGTCCTTGTACTGTTTGGTTTATGTTATGATATGTATGTAGTTTTTTAACCAGGGTTTTAAACGTTTGTTGTGTTATGTTTGTTTTGCATGTTTGATTTTTTAATAAAAAGAAAAAAAAGGAACCAAATTAGTATTTTTTTTGTTCAAAAAGGAACATTTTGCGTGATATTTACCGCTTCTAGGTGAGGTGAAGACAGATGGCGAGGCTGATTTTTTTTTTCCCCTTTTTCAACAACCTACGGTGTAGTAAAAAAAAAAAATTACAATTCTTGTATCAATTCATTTATGTGTTAAAAGACACAAAATGTGTGGCATGTACCTTCTTGGACACTTTTGCAAATTTTTTGGGTGGTGGCCTGGGCAGGTTCAGGATCAGAAGATTCCTATTTGCAATAAAAACATGATTACACATGATTACCTCAATACACTAGAGTGGCACACAACATTTATTGTGGCTTTTTAAAGCGAAAGCCTACCGATTGCGATGAGAAGACTGCAGACACGCTGCTGCTGCTTGATCCCTCACTATCTGAGTACATCTATCTATGTACAAACAAAATAATACATTTAGTACACACACATCCGATGGTCACTACACACTCACATTATGTATACAGAAATATATAATACATACAATTGTACTTACATTGCCTCTGATCGCTCACAAGATCACACACTGTGTTGCTGGCGTTTTCAGCAGAGTATATATATATGCTCCAAAATGGCTGAAATTATATTTCCTGTCACATGACTGCATGGACTAGCCTCATTAACGCAATCCAACGCATGGTTTCATTTGGACATTTTACTTGATTTGTGTCTGGCTGCGTTAGCAATAGACTTCAATGGCAGAATTAACGCTTCCGTTACTCTTGCGTTAGCTTGACCGGACCTGAAAACGCTGCAGGCCGCGTTGGAAGGTGCGTCATAAAAAAACGGAATGTTACTAACGCATGCCAATTTTGATATTCGTTACGATGCGTCATACAAATGCAAGTCTATGGGTGCGTTACAATGTCCATTACATTGCGTTTTGCCTACTTAAAAACGTGTCCGTTAGACGGACTGCCCTAGCGCAATGTGAACCCAGCTAATGACTCAAGGTTCCCAGGATTGGAAGTCTATAACTGCGCTGCACACTGTGTGCTTCACTGCTATCTTGAGAAAAAACAGTCTTAAGATTGTCTATAAGTGTGCTTCGATACTCCTGTATGTGCATGGAGCGCCCCCAGACGCAGGGCCGCGGGGTACTCGGTACCGGGCCTCTCCATCTCGGTCCTGGGGTTGTCACGGTGGCTAGACCCGGTCCGTGACCCTGCTAAGGGGCGTCCAATGAAAGGGGTGATGATGGTGCGTGGTGCAAGGTGCGATGAATAACTAGGACACAGGGTTGCAGTCTCTTTACCTCTTTACTGAAGGCTTCAGGATCCGCAATCCAGAGCACTGCTAACAGGGCTGGCTGAGACCGGCCAGTCCGAAGGCACATCCAGAGTTCCCTTTGCAGGTGGAAATCAGTGCCTACCTTCTAGCGCCTGTGTGTTGTAGTACCTCCCTGCTGAGCACCACGGGATAGTCCTCACAACTGTTGTGTCTGTTTCTGATGTTCTTTCTCACAACTCTCAGATGATTTGGCTAGGACGCACCCGTATGACGGGTAGGCCTGGAGTTCTTCCGGGACCCTAGAGTCGCCCCTCTCCCACAATTGCCTCCTATGTCTGCTTAGGTGATTTAGGTGAGACAGCCAACCTAAAGTCAACTGCCCTGCCGCTGTTTGAAGTAATGCGTGGAGCCCAAAACTTCCTCGGCGTTCCGGCCACCGGCTACGCGCCTCAGTAGGATGTTGCTGATCTCGGGGCACGACTCCTTCTGGTTCTATTCTCCTTTGTGCTGTGATCTTGTTTCTCACTTCTCCACAATAAACCTCGCTTCGTGTCCTTTCTTAAGATACCGCCGCCATGAAGTGCAGGCGCGGTTCCGTAACGATCTGTCCTTTTTGCTAGGCCTCTGTCAGGATCCCACCCCTGACAGGGACCCCTCTGAATCCTCCCAAGCAACCCCTTCTCTCACTAGGTGTTGCCTGGGCCAAACCCACTCAGCTTTCTCCCTAACTTCCTATCCAGCCCCCAGTTTTACCAGATTGTGAGGAGTGGCCTAATCATAGAACCCTTTGCTCCCCCTGGTGGCCAGAGTGTGAAGTGTAATGTGTGACTGTGATACCTGGTCAGGTGAACTCCTTAAGTGCCATCAGACGTACCATCACTCCCCTTAGCGGGGGAGCAACAGTACTGCAACGACCAGGACTCTGGGGCGCTGCATGCGCATCCCATTCCAGGGGGAAAGCATCTGGCAAAATTTACTCTTGTAGCGTGGATCTAACAGAGTGGCAATCCAGAAGTCAGCACTATTTCTATTCTAATCCTAGCAATAGGGGCATCATGTTGTAGACAGTGCAGCAAAAAGGCGCTCATGTGTCTGGCGCTTCAATGAGGTCCAAGTCCATGGTGTGTCAGTGGCGGGGTAACACTCAAGCTGGCTTCCTTCGTCCCCTCCCGCCAACCATGGACAACAGGCTGGGGATCATTATCCTCTTAATCTACTGACTGCTGCGCTCCCATCACCTCTTCCTCCTCATCTTCCTCCATTTGTTCCTCCGCTCCTGCACCTTCAGTAACAGTTTGTCTGGTACCATGAGCCCCCCTTGATCACTGTTATACACCCTCCCATGGCACCCGCCTGTGCAACGACAGTCTGGAACTTAGATATATTGTTATGCTTTCCTCATCCTCTGCTTCCACCTCCTCCGCTGGGACCACCACCTCCTCCTGCAGACAATTCAAAGTGTGCTCCGGCATGTAGATGACCGGAATAGTGATGCTAATGATTGTATCGACAGTGCTAACCATCTTAGTAGCCATTTTAAAACTGTGCAGAAAGTTGCAGAGGTCCTTCATCTGTGTCCATTCTGCAAGTGTGATTTGCACCACATCCATACTGCGTTGGCCCAGGCAATGCAAAAGGACATACTGCACCAGGGCTCAGTGCTGCTGCCACAGTTGCTGCAACATGTGCAGAGTGGAATTCCACAGTGTCCGCACAACGCATATCAAACAGTTAACCAGTAAGCTGAAAGACCTCTGTAGTGATGCAAGTTGATGACCTGTGGGGTACAAATGGCAGAAGTGAGCAAACAATGACCCTGCTTTCTGCAGCAGCGCATCCAGGCTGGGATAGTGGAGGAGAAATTGCTGTACCACCAGGTTGAGGATGAGAGCCATGCAAGGCACGTATGTGAGGCTACCCTGACGTAGGGCCATCACGGCCTTCCCTGGCTCCATGTTCATTTGAGACAGCCATTACTCCAACTCAGCCTAGATAGCTGCCCACAACTCTTGAGCTGTTTGACTGCGATCTCCAAGGCATATTAATTTAAACAGTGCCTGATAGCGATGAGCCCTTGCTGCACAGTACTGAGTTGGGGGGGATTCTCTCTTCATTGTTATAATGCGTGTCTCATTAAGGGAGAGCTTGAGGATGCAGGTGATGGCCCGGGAGGAGGTGGAGGAGGCAGAAGCAGTGAAGGAAGTGTTAGATACAGGTTTGTCCTGCAAGCCTTGGTGATTCCAAGACTTGTGGAGCAGCCCCTTGCCCACCTACCCCCCACAGACACCAGAGTCACCCAGTGACCAGTCAGCAAGATGTAACGCCCCTGACAATGTTTGCTCGTTCAGGTGTCAGTCGTGAAATGCACCCAGGCAGACATAGATTTTTTCAGGGAATGGGTGATGTTGTCTGTGACATGCTGGTGTAGCGCAGATACAGCGTTCTTAGAGAAGTAATTGCGACTGGGCAACTGGTACTAGGGGACAGCAATGGTCATCAGCTTTCTGAATCTGTCCTTATCCATCAGGTGGAAAGGCATAATTTTGCGTGGCCAACAGATTGGAGATGGTGGAGTTCAAGCTCTTAGCTTTGGCATGTGTTGGAGGAAACATTCTTATACTGTATGTGATCACAATTGCGGGACCGAGGTCTGGCTGCTGTGCTGTGAGATGGTGGACAAAATGCTGGACTGTGGATTCAGAAAGTGGTGTGCTGGTTTAAAAAAACAGCAGGCATCTCCACTTCCATAACATCTGACGGGCTCTCATTAACCCCAACTGTAGAGGGTAAACAAGTGGAGGTTCTGCGGCTGGAGACCTGTGTGAGAACACTTGCTATGGTGATGGAGGAGGAGGAAGAAGCAGTCGATGCAGTTGGTGGGACGGTCGATGGTTGGCGAGGCCCACTAGACAGCATTTTAGTGCCGTGAGATTCCCAGATTAACGCATGTTGATCGCACATGCATGTAGTAGGCAAATTATTGCAATTTTTGCCTCTACTGAGTCGTTTTTTAAAAAGATGTCAGATAACATGAGTTGGGTCATCCTTTATGGTCTCAAAAAAGACCCTGACTAGGCAACCTTTGCCGCCCCTGCGAACTGCAGACCCGTGACCACAGCTGGACACAGCCAGAGTTGTGGCTGAGGATGCAGGCATCTCAGTCTCATCAGAATCACCTCCACTCTCCAGGGGTTAACATCTGGTGATGAGGGTCTGGATTCTGCTTGGAGCTCACTTCATCAAGCCCCAGATCAGGCATCGGTGCAGAGGCTTTCCTATTCTTGATTCTGTGAATCTTTGGATCAGACATCTGAGGAGGAAGGTAAGCGTAATGGTTAGGGGTTTTTTATCTTTTCCGATGGGACCATGCATACCAGGACCGGGTGGGACTAATCATACCAGAATAAGGATGGGGCCATGCATATGAGGACTGGGATGGGGGCCAATCATACCAGGTTAAGGATGGGGGGCCCTGCATACCAGGATAGGAATGGGGCCATACATAGTTGGACAAGATGGGGACCCTGCATACCAGTATAGGGATGAGGGGGCCATACATACCAGTATAGGGATTAGGAGGCATGCATACCAGGATGGGAATGAGGCCCATGCAAATCAGGATAGGGATAAGGGGGCCATGCATAGTAGGATAGGGATGAGGGAGCCATGCATTTATTATTTATTTTTTATAAAACATTTGTTATAGTGCCATTTATTCCATGGCGCTTTACATGTGAAAAGGGGGCAAATATTGACAACTACAATAAACATGAGCAAAAACAAGGCACTAACAAGTACAGAAGGAGAGTGGACCCTGCCCGAGAGGGCTCACAGTCCACAGGGGATGGGTGAGGATACACTAGGAGAGGGTAGAGCTGGTTGTGCATACCAAGATAGGGATGAGGGAGCCATGCATGCCGGGAAAGGGATGAGGGACCATGTGTATCAGGATTGGGATGAGAGGAACATATTTACAAGGATAGGAGATATTAAGTAGAGAATTGACCACAGTTTTTGCTTCAGTTTTTATTTTCCTAATTTCCACCTCTAAAACCTAGATGTGTCTTATGGTTCGTTGTGTATTATAGTCCGAAAAATGCGGTACCGTAGATTAGGAAATGTGGTCTCCTGCCTGCACCACGCTATTACCACAAATGAGTTAGATGCTGGAAGATCGATTCACACAGCATCCTATCTAGCTGAACAAGCTGACATTAACCCCTTTACCCCCAAGGGTGGTTTGCACGTTAATGACCAGGCCAATTTTTACAATTCTGACCACTGTCCATTTATGAGGTTATAACTCTGGAACACTTCAATGGATCCTGATGATTCTGACAATGTTTTCTTGTGACATATTGTACTTCATGATAGTGGTAACATTTCTCTGATATGACCTGTGATTACTTGTGAAAAAAATGGAAATTTGGCGAAAATGTTTAAAATTTCGCAATTTTCCAACTTTGAGTTTTTATGCCCTTAAATCACAGAGATATGTCACACAAAATACTTAATAAGTAACATTTCCCACATGTCTACTTTACATCAGCACCATTTTGGAACCAACATTTTTTGGCGGGTTAGGGAGTTATAAGGGTTAAAAGTTGACCAGCAATTTCTCATTTTTACAACACCATTTTTTTTAGGGACCACATCACATTTGAAGTCACTTTGAGGGGTCTATATGATAGAAAACACCCAAGTGTGACACCATTCTAAAAACTACACATCTCAAGGTACTCAAAACCACATTCAAGAAGTTTATTAACCCTTCAGGTGTTTCACAGGAATTTTTGGAATGTTTAAAAAAAATGAACATTTCACTTTTTTTCACAAAAATTTACTTCAGCTCCAATTTGTTTTATTTTACCAAGGGTAACAGGACAAATTGGACACCAAAAGTTGTTGTCCAATTTGTCCTGAGTACGCTGATACCCTATATGTGGGGGTAAACCACTGTTTGGGCGCATGGCAGAGCTCGGAAGCGAAGGAGCGCCATTTGACTTTTCAATGCAAAATTGACTGGAATTGAGATGGGATGCCATGTCGCGTTTGGAGAGCCCCTGATGTGACTAAACATTGAAACGCCCCAGAAGTGGCACCATTTTGGAAAGAAGACCCCCTAAGGAACTTATCTAGATGTGTGGTGAGCACTTTGACCCACCAAGTGTTTCACAGAAGGTTATAATGTAGAGCCGTAAAAATAAAAAATCATATTTTTTCACAAAAATGAGCTTTTTGCCCTATTTTTTTTTTTCCCCAAGAGTAACAGAAGAAACTGGACCCCAAAAGTTATGCAATTTGTCTGTAGTACGCTGATACCCCATATGTGGGGATAAACCACTGTTTGGGCGCATGGCAGAGCTCGGAAGGGAAGGAGCGCCATTTGACTTTTCAATGTAAAATTGACTGGAATTGAGATGGGACCCCATGTCATATTTGGAGAGCCCCTGATGTGCCTAAACATTGAAACTCCCAACAAGTGGCACCATTTTGGAAAGTAGACCCCCTAAGGAACTTATGTAGATGTGTTGTGAAAACTTTGAACCTCCAAGTGTTTCACTACAGTTTATAACGCAGAGCAGTGAAAATAAAAATTATTTTTCTTTCACAAAGATTATTTTTTAGCCCCCAGTTTTGTATTTTCCCAAGGGTAACAGGAGAAATTGGACCCCAAAAGTTGTTGTCCAATTTGTCCTGAGTACGCTGATACCCCATATGTGGGGGGAACCACCGTTTGGGCGCATGTCAGAGCTCGGAAGGGAAGGCGTGCCGTTTGGAATGCAGACTTAGATGGATTGGTCTGCAGGCGTCACGTTGCATTTGCAGAGCCCCTGATGTACCTAAACAGTAGAAACCCCCCACAAGTGACCCCATATTGGATACGAGACCCCCCAAGAAACTTATCTAGGTGTGTTGTGTGAACTTTGCACCCCCAAGTGTTTCAGTACAGCAGTTTACAACGCAGACCCGTGAAAATAAAAAATCTTTTTTTTTTTCCACAAAAATTATTTTTTAGCCCCCGTTTTTTTCCCAAGAGTAACAGGAGAAATTGGACCCCAAAAGTTGTTGTCCAATTTGTCCTGAGTACGCTGATACCCCATATGTTGGGGTAAACTCCTGTTTGGGTGCACGGGAGAGCTCGGAAGGGAAGGAGCACTGTTTTACTTTTTCAAGGCAGAATTGGCTGGAAATGAGATCGGACGCCATGTCGCGTTTGGAGAGCACTTGATGTGCCTAAACAGTGGAAACCCCCCAATTCTAACTGAAACCCTAACCCTAATCCCAACCATAACCCTAACCACACCCTATTGCAAAAAATAGTTTTTGCGTCTCCACATTTTGAGAGCTATAATTTTTCCATATTTTGGTTCACAGAGTCATGTGAGGACTTGTTTTTTGTGGGACGAGTTGACGTTTTTATTGGTACCATTTTCGGGCATGTGACATATTTTGATCGCTTTTTATTCCGACTTTTGTGAGGTAGAATGAACAAAAACCAGCTATTCATGAATTTCTTTTGGGGGGCGCTTATAACGTTCCACATTTGGTAAAATTGATAAAGCAGTTTTATTCTTCGGGTCAGTACGATTACAGCGATTCCTCATTTATATCATTTTTTATGTTTTGGCGCTTTTATACGATAAAAACTATTTTATATGTAAAATAATTATTTTTGCATCGCTTTATTCTGAGGACTATAACTTAGTTATTTTTTCATTGATGACGCTGTATGGCATCTCGTTTTTTGCGTGACAAGATGACATTTTCAGCGGTACCATGGTTATTTATATCCGTCTTTTTGATAGGGTGTTATTCCACTTTTTGTTTGGTGGTATGATAATAAAGTGTCGTTTTTTGCCTTTTTTTTTTTTTTACGGTGATCATGGACGGGGCGAAACTAAATATGTGTACTTTTATTGTTTGTTTTTTTATTTAGATAAAGAAATGTATTTATTGGAACAATATATTTTTTTTTTCTTTTTGATTTTTTTTTTTTTTTTTACACATGTAAATTTTTTTTTTTACTTTGTCCCAGGGGGGGACATAACTATATAGGGTCAAATCGCTGATCTGACACTTTCCTGTGCACTGTGACAGATCAGCGATCACACAGGCACAGCAGGGAGGCTTCCCGGCGCCTGTTCTGAGCAGGCGCTTGCAAGCCACCTCCCCGCAGGACCCGGAAGGCCCCTCGTGGCCATTTTGGATCCGGGCAGGGAGGAGGAGGTAAGAGACCCTCAGAGCAAAGCGATCACATCGTGTGGCTCCGAGGGTCTCAGGGAAGCACGCAGGGAGCCCCATCCCTGCGCGATGCTTCCCTATACCGCCGGAACACTGCGCTCATCCTTGATCGCAGTGTGCCGTGGGTTAATGAGCAGTTCGTGACCGCTTCTGGCATATAGTGCCAGATGTCAGCTGCGATAGTCAGCTGACACCCGGCCCCGATCAGCCACGCTCCCCCTGTGAGCACGGCTGATCGGTGATGACGTTCTATCCCGTCGGTGGTCATACGGGCCTATACCACCTCGACGAGATAGTACGTCCGATGTCAGAAAGGGGTTAAGCCACGTATCTAACTATCTGACTACTTGAAGCAGCAAGAGCATCCTCTCTGCGTGGTTACACTGACAAAATGGCGCCAAAACAACATGTCCACTTTTTGTATGGAGAGTGACATTGGCAGCCAATGACAGAAGCCCTTGTGTCTGGATGTTGTGGATGGTTATTGCACTCTGGCTGCCAAAATCTCCACGCATTCCATTAAGTTCCACTTCTTCCCACCCCTTCCCCTCATCAAACTTATCACTCCCCGCTCATCATAGAGAACCACTATCCTAGCCAAAGTCCTAACAAAAGCATTAGAGGAAACGTGATCATTTACCGAACTGTGCCCGCATTTTGACGACTTTGAGGGAAAATGCTGGAAATCCAAACACGAATCTGAGTGTGCTGTGTTCATGCCGAATTTGAGATTGGTAAACAATTTCCAAACAAGTTAGCTCATTTCTAGTTTTGTTTTCAATAGCAACCAAGGAAAACGTCTAAAAGGAGTTTGTATGTTGTTCTTTTGTTTGAATGGGTTTCCTCTAGGTTCTCCGGTTTCCTCCCACACTCCAAAGACTTAGTTATTATTGGGACGATGATGATAATGTCTGTAAAGTGCTGTGGAATATGATGGCGATCTATAAGTATAGTAAATAAAATAAAGGTTCTCCCAATTAACTGTAAACCAATGTAAATGCAAGTATTCAGTTTCCTTGCAGTGCCACCAGAGCACAGTTGAAATATTAAAGGTAACCTGTCACAAGAGAAAAGCGCTATCAACATGCAGATATGGGGTTAATCTCTAGGTTAATAGCTTTACTAACCTGGCCAGCCCTCACACTTACCCAAACGCTATGGGAAGAAGATGAACTTTATTCCCCCTGTTATGATCCTAGTGGCAAGGATCGCAAGTACTAGCTAAGTAACTAAACCGACGACCAGCTCTGGGGAAGTGGTATCTGGACTGACTGCAACCTGATCCTATCCGCAAACAACTATAGGCAGCCGTGGAACGTTACCTGAAAATCCTAGACGTCTCTTCACGGCCTGAGAAACTACCTATTCCTAGAGGGAAAGTAAAGTCCTTACTTGCCTCAGAGAAATGACCCCAAAGATATAGAAAAGCCCCCCACAAATATTAACGGTGAGTTAAGGGGAAAGCACAAACGCAGAGATGAAATAGATTTAGCTAATGAGGCCCGCTAACACTAGATAGCAGAAAATAGGAAGGGAGCTGTGCGGTCAAAAGAAAACCCTAAGCAAAATATCCACGCAGAGATTGCTCGAGCCCCCGCACCAACTAACGGTGCGGGGGAAGCAACTCCGTACCCCAGAGCTTACCAGCAGAAAGAACTCACATATTAGCAAGCTGGACTAAACTCATCATACACTGAAAACATATTGCAGACTGATGAGCAAAAAATAATCAAACAGAAACTTAGCTTCTCCAGAAGAGACTAAAAACGAAGATAATCAGGGGAGATCAGAATAGCACTGAATACATCGACAGCCGGCAACAAGTGGAGGTGAAGCAGAGCTAAATAGGAAACTCCCTAGTGCATAACGAGGCTGCTGATTCAGCCACAGATCCACAGGATAACAAACAAAGCCACCAGGGGGAGCCCAAAAACAAAACTCACACAATACCACCTGTGACCACAAGAGGGAGCCCGAAAACAGAGTTCACAACAGTACCCCCCCCTTGAGGAGGGGTCACCGTACCCTCATCAAAAAACCCCAGGGCGATCAGGGTGAGCCACATGGAAGGCACGAACCAAATCAGCCGCATGAACATCAGAGGAGACAACCCAGGAATTATCCTCCTGACCATAGCCCTTCCACTTAACCAAATACTGAAGCCTCCGTCTAGAAATACGAGAATCCAAGATCTTCTCCACCACGTATTCCAATTCTCCCTCAACCAGCACAGGGGCAGGAGGCTCAACCGAAGGAACGACAGGCACCACATACCTCCGCAACAACGACCGATGGAACACATTATGAATAGCAAACGATTCTGGGAGGTCCAAACGAAATGACACAGGGTTAAGGACTTCCAAAATCTTATAAGGACCGATAAACCGAGGCTTGAACTTGGGAGAGGAGACCTTCATAGGAACAAAGCGAGAAGACAACCACACCAAGTCCCCAACGCGAAGTCGGGGACCCACACAGCGACGGCGGTTGGCAAAGCGCTGAGCCTTCTCTTGTGACAGCTTCAAATTGTCTACCACATGATCCCAAATCTGATGCAACCTATCCACCACAAGATCCACTCCAGGACAGTCAGAAGGCTCCACCTGACCCGAGGAAAAACGAGGATGAAACCTCGAATTACAAAAAAAAGGCGAAACCAAAGTAGCAGAACTAGCCCGATTATTAAGGGCAAATTCGGCCAATGGCAAAAAAGCCACCCAGTCATCCTGATCAGCAGAAACAAAACATCTTAAATAGGTTTCCAAGGTCTGATTAGTTCGCTCGGTCTGGCCATTCGTCTGAGGATGGAAGGCCGACGAAAAAGACAAATCAATGCCCATCTTAGCACAAAAGGTCCGCCAAAATCTAGACACAAACTGGGATCCTCTGTCGGAAACAATATTCTCAGGGATCCCGTGCAAACAAAACACATTTTGAAAAAACAGCGGAACCAACTCGGAGGAGGAAGGCAACTTAGGCAAGGGCACCAAATGGACCATCTTAGAAAAACGATCACACACCACCCAGATGACAGACATTCTCTGAGAGACAGGGAGATCTGAAATAAAATCCATGGAAATGTGCGTCCAAGGCCTCTTCGGGACAGGCAAAGGTAACAGCAAACCACTGGCACGAGAACAGCAAGGCTTAGCCCGAGCACAAATTCCACAAGACTGCACAAAGGAAAGCACATCCCGCGACAAGGAAGGCCACCAAAAGGACCTGGCCACCAAATCTCTGGTACCAAATATTCCAGGATGGCCTGCTAACACCGAAGAATGAACCTCGGAAATAACTCTGTTGGTCCATCTATCTGGGACAAACAGTCTCTCCGGTGGACAACGGTCAGGTCTATCCGCCTGAAACTGCTGCAGCACTCGTCGCAAATCTGGGGAGATGGCAGACAAAATCACCCCTTCTCTGAGGATACCAGCCGGCTCAGAATCTCCAGGAGAGTCAGGCACAAAACTCCTAGAAAGAGCATCAGCCTTCACATTCTTCGAACCAGGCAGGTACGAGACCACAAAATCAAAACGAGAGAAAAACAACGACCAACGAGCCTGTCTAGGATTCAGCCGCTTGGCCGACTCGAGATAAATCAGATTTTTGTGATCAGTCAAGACCACCACACGATGCTTAGCTCCCTCGAGCCAATGTCGCCACTCCTCAAATGCCCACTTCATAGCCAACAACTCCCGATTACCGACATCATAATTCCGCTCGGCAGGCAAAAACTTTCTTGAAAAGAAAGCACATGGCTTCATCACAGAGCCATCAGAGCTTCTCTGCGACAAAACAGCCCCCGCTCCAATCTCAGAAGCATCAACCTCGACCTGGAAAGGAAGAGAGACATCTGTCTGACATAAGACCGGAGCCGAGGAAAACCGGCGCTTCAGCTCCCGAAAGGCCTCCACAGCCGCAGGAGACAAATTAGTAACATCAGAACCCTTCTTGGTCAAATCCGTCAAAGGCTTAACAACACCAGAAAAATTAGCGATGAAGCGACGGTAAAAATTAGCAAAACCCAAGAACTTCTGAAGACTCTTAACAGATGTAGGCTGAGTCCAGTCATGAATAGCCTGAACCTTGACTGGGTCCATCTCAATAGTAGAAGGGGAAAAAATGAAACCCAAAAAAGAAACCTTCTGGACTCCAAAAAGACATTTTGAGCCCTTCACAAATAAAGCATTGGCACACAGGACCTGAAACACCATCCTGACCTGCTTAACATGGGACTCCCAATCATCAGAAAAAAAACAGAATATCATCCAGATACACAATCATAAATTTATCCAGATACTCGCGGAAGATGTCGTGCATGAAGGACTGAAAGACAGAAGGAGCGTTAGAAAGTCCAAAAGGCTTCACCAAGTACTCGAAATGGCCTTCGGGCGTATTAAATGCAGTTTTCCATTCATCACCCTACTTAATACGCACAAGGTTATACGCACCACGAAGATCTATCTTGGTGAACCAACTAGACCCCCTAATGCGAGCAAACAGATCAGATAACAATGGCAAAGGATACTGAAATTTGACCGTGATTTTATTTAGAAGGCGATAATCAATACAAGGTCTCAGGGAACCATCCTTCTTAGCCACAAAAAAAGAATCACGCACCCAGTGGGCAGGAGGAGGGGCGAATAAGTCCTTTCTCCAAAGACTCCTTTATATAACTCCGCATAGCAGCATGCTCCGGCACTGACAAATTGAAAAGTCGTCCCTTAGGAAACTTACTACCAGGAATCAAATTTATAGCACAATCACAATCCCTATGAGGAGGTAGAGAACTGAGTTTGGGCTCATCAAATACATCCTGGTAGTCCGACAAAAACGCAGGGACTTCAGAAGGAGTGGATGAAGCAATTGACACCACAGGAGCGTCACCATGAATTCCCTGGCAACCCCAACTTGACACAGACATTGCTTTCCAATCCAGGACTGGATTATGAGTCTGCAACCATGGCAGACCCAACACGACAACATCATGCAAATTCTGCAGAACAAGAAAGCGAATCACCTCCTGATGAACAGGAGTCATGCACATGGTCACTTGTGTCCAGTACTGAGGTTTATTCATAGCCAATGGTGTAGCATCAATACCCCTTAGTGGAATAGGGAATTTTAAAGGCTCCAAAACAAAACCACAGCGCCGGGCAAATGACAAATCCATCAGGCTCAGGGCAGCACCTGAATCTACATTGCCATAACCGGGTAAGATGACAGGGAACAAATCAGGGTAACAGACAATATGAACTTAGACTGTAAAGTACCGATGGTGACAGATTTATCAATCTTTTTTGTGCGCTTAGAGCATGCTGAGATAACATGAGCTGAGTCACCACAATAAAAGCACAACCCATTTTGCCGTCTATAATTTTGCCGTTCACTTCTGGTCAGAATTCTATCACATTGCATAGACTCAAGTGTCTGTTCAGAAGACACCGCCAAATGGTGCGCAGGTTTGCGCTCCCGCAAACGCCGATCAATCTGAATGGCCAGAGTCATTGACTCATTCAGACCTGCAGGCGTAGGGAACCCCACCATGACATTCTTAATGGCTTCAGAAAGACCCTTTCTGAAATTTGCAGCCAGGGCACACTCATTCCATTGAGTAAGCACCGACCATTTCTGAAATTTCTGGCAATACACCTCTGCTTCATCTTGCCCCTGAGAGAGGGCCAACAAAGCTTTTTCAGCCTGGTTCTCAAGATTAGGTTCCTCATAGAGCAATCCAAGGGCCAGGAAAAACGCATCCACACTGAGCAATGCAGGATCCCCTGGCGCCAATGCGAAGGCCCAATCTTGAGGGTCGCTGCGCAAGAAAGAAATAATAATCTTAACTTGCTGAACGGAATCACCAGAGGAACGAGGTTTCAAAGAAAGAAACAATTTACAATTGTTCTTAAAATTCAGGAACCTAGATCTATCTCCAGAAAACAACTCCGGAATAGGTATTCTAGGCTCTGACATAGGACTGTGAACAACAAAATCCTGAATACTTTGTACCCTTGCAGCAAGATGATCTACACTGGAGGCCAAACTCTGGATATCCATGTCAGCAGCTGAACTCAGAGCCACACCAAGATTAAGAGGAGGAGAGAAGCTAGACACACAGCAGCTAGACACACGGCAGCAAAAAAAAAAAAAAAAATCCTCAAGGCTTCTCTTCTCCTGCTTCTGCCATGCAATTAACACTTTATGGGCCGGCTATACTGTTATGATCCTAGTGGCAAGGATCGCAAGTAAGACTAGCTAAGTAACTAAACCGACGACCAGCTCTGGGGAAGTGGTATCTGGATTGACCGCAACCTGATCCTATCCGCAAACAACTATAGGCAGCCTTGGAACGTTACCTGAAAATCCTAGACGTCTCTTCACGGCCTGAGAAACTACCTATTCCTAGAGGGAAAGTAAAGTCCTTACTTGCCTCAGAGAAATGACCCCAAAGATATAGAAAAGCCCCCCACAAATATTAACGGTGAGTTAAGGGGAAAGCACAAACGCAGAGATGAAATAGATTTAGCAAATGAGGCCCGCTAACACTAGATAGCAGAAAATAGGAAGGGAGCTGTGCGGTCAATAGAAAACCCTAAGCAAAATATCCACGCAGAGATTGCTCGAGCCCCCGCACCAACTAACGGTGCGGGGGAAGCAACTCCGTACCCCAGAGCTTACCAGCAGAAAGAACTCACATATTAGCAAGCTGGACTAAACTCATCATACACTGAAATCATATTGCAGACTGATGAGCAAAAAATAATCAAACAGAAACTTAGCTTCTCCAGAAGAGACTAAAAACGAAGATAATCAGGGGAGATCAGAATAGCACTGAATACATCGACAACCGGCAACAAGTGGAGGTGAAGCAGAGCTAAATAGGAAACTCCCTAGTGCATAACGAGGCAGCTGATTCAGCCACAGATCCGCAGGATAACAAACAAAGCCACCAGGGGGAGCCCAAAAACAAAACTCACACAATACCACCTGTGACCACAAGAGGGAGCCCGAAAACAGAGTTCACAACATCCCCCATCCCGGTTTCAGTAATGGGGGTGACGCAGGTTTAGTCACCTCTCTCTGTATATAGGGCGGCGGCTGTACCCAGGCCCCCGGCCATGAGTGTCAATGGCTTAGCATTAGGGCCGGCTCTCAGTCAGGACCAGGGGAGCAATTACAGCCACCGGTCTGTGTACTCAGAACGGTGACTGAACCCACACTCGCACTGCCCCCATAACTTCAACCGGAATGCTGCTGGGTGAATAAAGCTCATCTTCTCCACGCAGCGTTCGGATGAGTTTGGGCGCCGGGCAGCTTAGTAACGCCAGTAACCCGCAGATTGACATCATATCTGCTGGTTTATAGCGTTTTTTCTAGTAACAGGTTCCCATGAAATGACTTGTTTGACCCATGTGTGTACACATTAATCCAAAGTCTTCTTTGTAGCCATTCTCTCCCTTGGCAACTAGATAACTGTCTTCAATGTGGACTCTCTCTATTATAGTAATAATTATAGGGGATAACTCAGGAGACTCTTTGCGTGGAACAAGACAACTACAGGACACAGTTTTATAAGTGGTAAAGTCTATATTATCACACGGTGATTCAAACAGGTGCAGAGAGAAACTCAAGTCCACAACACTTGGTGCAAATGCAGCGCCCCAGAGTCCTGGTCGTTGCAGTAGCATGGTTCAGCCACTAAGGGGGGCCATGCTGCGTTCGATGGCACGGAAGGAGTTCTCTGAGCAGGTATCACAGTCACCAATACATTTCACAGCTGGGCCTCCGGGGGGAGCTAAGGGTGCTATTCATTAGGCCACTCCCCACCATAGTGGGTAAACTGGGGGTCAGGCAGGAAGTTAGAGAGAACGCTGACGGGATTGAACGGAGCAACACCCTGTGGCAGGGGGTGTTGTGAAGGGAGAGACTGTAGGGTCTCTGCCAGGGGTGGGATCCTGGCAGAGGCTTGGCATTGAAAGAACGTAACGGGTCCGCGCAGGCTCCTGGAAGCGGCGGGACTCAAGAAAGGACTAGAAGCGAGATAGATTGTGCTGAGTGAGAAACGAAGTCAAGCGAAAGGAGATACCAGTGAGGGTTGTGCTGAAAGAGGCAGCACCTTACTGAGGCGCACTACCGGTGGCCGGAACGCCGAGGAGGTAAAGAGTTTCAAGCCATACCTCAGACCTACGGCAGGGCAGTTAGCTTTAGGCGGACTGTCTCACGCATCACCCAGGAAGGCAAAGGGGGGTACCAACAGGAGAGGGGCGCAGATAGAGTCCCGGAAGATCTCCGAGCCTCCCCGTCATACGGGTGCGTTCCTACCATAGTATCTGGAGGGACGAGGAAGATCATTGCGAATTAAGTTGTTGTGAGGGAACACGAGAAACAGACACAACAGTTGTGGGGTACTTTCCGTAAGCACAGCAGGGAAGGACTGCAACACATAGCGCTAGAAGGAAGGCACCGATTTCCACCTGCAAGGAGAGCTCTGGAAGTGCCATTGGACCGGCCGGACTTGCGCAGCCTGGTGAGCCGTATTCCGGACTGAGGACCCAGAGAGCTTCAGTAAAGAGGTAAAGAGACTGCAACCTGGTGTCCTCGTTATTTACCGCGACCTGCACCCCACAACTGCACCGCTACAACATCACTTATTGCACCGGACGTCCCCCACTGACAGACAGGGCCACGGACCGGGTCTAGCCACCGTGACAACCCCAGGACTGAGACCTAGAGGCCCGGCTCCGGGTACCCCTCGGCCCTGCGGCGGTGTGGGGGCGCTCCAACTTGGCGTCACGAACAGGATCTACTTAAGCCTGAAGAATCAGGTCATGTGTGCCTAGAGACTGTGATTTACTGTGCTTGGACTGTACTTTATTGCAAGACTGTGTGCTGTGCCATTTGCCACCAAAATCCGCCGCCATTGCAGCGCTGAGGAGAGCGCAGGAAGAGAAGAGGGGCGTGGAGTGGGCGTAGCCGAGCTGGAGAGCGCGAACAGTAATGGCCGCCCAGTCTAAATATTTCTGTGCAGTGAGGACGTGTCCGTCAGCAGCAGAGATCCGCCTCCTAATCCTTAATGGGGGGCGGAGGCAGAGAAAACGAAACCGCCCACGAAGAAGAGAGCGGGAAAAGGACCAGGAAGAAGGAGCGAGCGACATGGAGGACGCCATGGCGAGCCGCCCGGAGCCGGAGCGTGGGGTCGGAGCAGAGGACTCCCCCAGCCACCCGGAGGGGCACCGCAACCAGGCCTCCACCGCTGATGCTGAATTCCTGCAGGCCGGAGTGGACGAGCTCAGCGACCGACCCCGGCGGACGCAGCTGAGCACCGAGGCCGGGTGGAAGAAGGCCATCATCAGGAGCCTCACCGGACATCTGTCGGCAGCCTCATCTGGTCCGGAGCAGGGAAGAAGTCCCAGCGCTCCGAAGCTGGAAAGCGAGGTGATGCAAGCAGAGATGACAGCGTCGCGGAACAAGGCCCTGCAGCCAGCGTTCCAGACCCCAGCGGAGACGGAGCAGACCGGCACCGGAGGAACCGCATCTGAAGCAGGTAGGAAGAGCCACCCTGCCCTGACGACCGACACCACCCCAGCGACTGCTAGTGCCACAGCTGCTGACTCCGTTCCAGTGACTGATCTTGCAGCAGCCGCTACCTCTGCTGCAGCAGATGCCCATACTCAAGCTGCGCAGACCTCCATCGCTGCGCATGATTTAATCGTACATGAAAGACGGATTAACGGCGTTTGTCCAGCACTGGGTGTAACCCTGGACCTCACTTTGCCCAGGCCAAGAAGGGTTAAGTGCCAGGTGCAGCCCTGGAAGCCGTCCAACTAAGCCTCGGAAACCTGAAACTGTAAATAGTTAACTGTTTATTTCCTTGCTATTTTGCTGCTAAAACCCGTCCTGGGTTAACTCTTAAAGGGATCCCTTTGTTTACCCGGGATCCCTATTGCTTTTTATTTTTGCTTTCACTTTCATTTTTGCTTTTTGTTCCACAATGTTATAAAAACTGCTGAATCATGGACTGTGCATGATTCGAACTTCCCTTGTAAATAGTTTGCACCTTCTTAAAGGTGCTCCCTACTGGTTTTAGCCAAAGACACTTTGCGAAGATATTTGCCCTATTTGTTTGAAAGACACTTTGCGAAGATACCTTTCCTACCGGTTCTAGTTAAAGACACTTTGCGAAGATACCATGCCGGAACCTTTGCATGGGCCGGTAGGCTGAGGAGACGAGCTACCTTAGAAAGACTTGGTCTCCTCTTAAAGGGGATGTGAGAAACTGAACTTGAGAGAGATACTGTTGCAGAACAGTAATGCCATAATGATGCCTTAAAAAGAAATGTAACTGTTTTACATGCCGAGTTATATGTGTTGAAGTTGTTGAAATGTGAAATCTGAATAATGTTTTGAAGACAGGAAAGATGCAGAGAGCCCGTAGGGGTAGAAGTAGAGGTCTGCACAGTTGAAAGTAAGAGAAGTAATAATGAGGGTGAGGATAGAAGGTAAACCCTGCGTCCCCATTGAAAAGTTACTTTATTGCTAAGGACAGAGAGTGAACCCGTAGGGGTTAGAGAGTGAGTCCTTAAAGGGGCCGAGTAGAGCTGGCTCAGAGTTCTTCAACCGAAAGGAATGTTATGTCTATACTGTGTATAGTAGCGAAAGGCAGTAGGCCCTGGCTGAACAGGGCGGTCCTGTAAAAGAAAGGAGAGGCAGTAGGCCTGGTGCCGTAGGGACAGGCGGTCCTGCAGGTTCACAAGAAGGAGAATGTAAAGTTGAAATGCCTTATAATGTGATTATAGGAAGGCCTTTGATAGACTAAGAGTGTGAGTTTCTTAAAGGCAATGTTAAGTTATTATTTCAAAAACTGCACTAAATAGAATACCCGGTTGGGTAACAGAAGTTATTTATACTCTGTAAATTATAAGGTTAATTATGTTTGTAACGTTACAAGTGTCCTCACCTCCCATAAAGGGAAGCCTACTTAAGTATACTTATTGTTATTTGCACTCAACAAAATTGTATGTCTTTTTGCTAACCTGTATTGTTGTTTTTCTTCCCAGTCCCGGAGTACTGTGTTTAACCAGGGGGGAGTGCAGCGCCCCAGAGTCCTGGTCGTTGCAGTAGCATGGTTCAGCCACTAAGGGGGGCCATGCTGCGTTCGATGGCACGGAAGGAGTTCTCTGAGCAGGTATCACAGTCACCAATACATTTCACAGCTGGGCCTCCGGGGGGAGCTAAGGGTGCTATTCATTAGGCCACTCCCCACCATAGTGGGTAAACTGGGGGTCAGGCAGGAAGTTAGAGAGAACGCTGACGGGATTGAACGGAGCAACACCCTGTGGCAGGGGGTGTTGTGAAGGGAGAGACTGTAGGGTCTCTGCCAGGGGTGGGATCCTGGCAGAGGCTTGGCATTGAAAGAACGTAACGGGTCCGCGCAGGCTCCTGGAAGCGGCGGGACTCAAGAAAGGACTAGAAGCAAGATAGATTGTGCTGAGTGAGAAACGAAGTCAAGCGAAAGGAGATACCAGTGAGGGTTGTGCTGAAAGAGGCAGCACCTTACTGAGGCGCACTACCGGTGGCCGGAACGCCGAGGAGGTAAAGAGTTTCAAGCCATACGGCAGGGCAGTTAGCTTTAGGCGGACTGTCTCACGCATCACCCAGGAAGGCAAAGGGGGGTACCAACAGGAGAGGGGCGCAGATAGAGTCCCGGAAGATCTCCGAGCCTCCCCGTCATACGGGTGCGTTCCTACCATAGTATCTGGAGGGACGAGGAAGGTCATTGCGAATTAAGTTGTTGTGAGGGAACACGAGAAACAGACACAACAGTTGTGGGGTACTTTCCGTAAGCACAGCAGGGAAGGACTGCAACACATAGCGCTAGAAGGAAGGCACCGATTTCCACCTGCAAGGAGAGCTCTGGAAGTGCCATTGGACCGGCCGGACTTGCGCAGCCTGGTGAGCCGTATTCCGGACTGAGGACCCAGAGAGCTTCAGTAAAGAGTAGTGTTGAGCATTCCGATGCTGCAAGTATCGGGTATCGGCCGATACTTGCTGTATCGGAATTCCGATACCGGGATTCCGATACTCTTGTGGTATCGGGTATCGGGTATCGGAACAACATTAATGTTAAAATGTGTAAAATAGAGAATTAAAATAAAAAATATCGCTATACTCACCTGTCCGACGCAGCCGGGACCTCAGCGCAGGAACCGGCAGCGTTGTTTGTTTAAAATTCCCGCTTTTACATGGTTACGCGAAGTCCCGGCTTGTGATTGGTCAGGGCGGCCATGTTGCCGGGCCGCGGACCAATCACAGCAAGCCGTGACGAAAATACGTCACGGCTTGCTGTGATTGGTCCGCGTCCCGGCAACATGGCCGCCATTAACCAATCACAAGCCGTGACGTCACGGGAGGCTGGAAACGCGCTCATTTTAAAAAGGGCGCGTGTCCAGCCTCCCGTGACGTCACGGCTTGTGATTGGTTGCGTCGCGGTCAACCAATCACAAGCCGGGAGGCTGGACACGCGCCCATTTCAAAATGAGCGCGTCCAGCCTCCCGGCTTGTGATTGGTTGATCGCGGCGCAACCAATCACAAGCCGTGACGTCACGGGAGGCTGGACACGCGCCCATTTCAAAATGAGCGCGTCCAGCCTCCCGGCTTGTGATTGGTTGATCGCGGCGCAACCAATCACAAGCCGTGACGTCACGGGAGGCTGGACACGCGCCCATTTTAAAATGAGCGCGTGTCCAGCCTCCCGTGACGTCCCGGCTTGTGATTGGTCAGGGCGGCCATATTGCCGGGACGCGGACCAATCACAGCAAGCCGTGACGTAATTTCGTCACGGCTTGCTGTGATTGGTCCGCGTCCCGGCAACATGGCCGACCTGACCAATCACAAGCCGGGAATTCACGTAACCAAGTAATAGCGCGATTTTTAAACAAACAACGCTGCCGGTTCCCTCGCTGAAGTCCCGGCTGCGTCGGACAGGTGAGTATAGCGATATTTTTTATTTTAATTCTTTCTTTTACACATTTATATGGTTCCCAGGGCCTGAAGGAGAGTTTCCTCTCCTTCAGACCCTGGGAACCATCAGGGATACCGTCCGATACTTGAGTCCCATTGACTTGTATTGGTATCGGGTATCGGTATCGGATTGGATTCCGATACTGTGACGGTATCGGCCGATACTTTCCGATACCGATACTTTCAAGTATCGGACGGTATCGCTCAACACTAGTAAAGAGGTAAAGAGACTGCAACCTGGTGTCCTCGTTATTTACCGCGACCTGCACCCCACAACTGCACCGCTACAACATCACTTATTGCACCGGACGTCCCCCACTGACAGACAGGGCCACGGACCGGGTCTAGCCACCGTGACAACCCCAGGACTGAGACCTAGAGGCCCGGCTCTGGGTACCCCTCGGCCCTGCGGCGGTGTGGGGGCGCTCCACAAATATCAAATGCAGCTCAGCAGTCTATAGGAAACTTCAGAGGAAAATGCAATCAAGCAGAAAGTCTATGAAGCACAGTTATTCTTGAGGGTACTTGACATGAATAAATCCTTGTCTTAGTCCAGGCACAGATAGATATGCTTATTAGGCAGTTCAAATCATATCTTAGCTCAACCAGGGAGGCCTGGTTAATAGTCTCAGGTTATTGCAAAGCAGAAACAGCTTACATGTCCAGCAAATGCAGATGGAAGTAAACACGAGCAGCAGATGAAGGAGGATTACTGGAAACTTGTGTATGCAGCAGGAACTCAGAGCAGAGTAGCAGGATCCCCACACAGGTTCACAGGAGCAGGTGTATAGCCAGGGAGTAATCAGAGGTCAGGAGCTGGATGCAAGGCAGAATACTCTAGCACAGACTGAAGGCTGGGGTGGAGTTTTATAGCAGGAAGACACAGTGCACATGAGACCAAAGACGCCATCTTGGAAAAGGGCAGTAATGCACAAAAGGTAAAAAATGTTCAGAGTCCTGACAATTATCTCTGAATTCCCTCACAGGGTATTTGAAAATGGGATTTGTGTACCAGACAACCCCTGTAAGTCTATCTAGTGGCTTGATTAATTGAGTAAACTTTTACATTAGTCACATGCAATTGATGTGAATACTAATTAGACTGAGGAATAATGGAATAATTACACGAAGAACATTTTACATGATGTCATCAAGCATATGGTCTTCAGATCCGACCTGTGCGACATTAATGAAACCAAAATGAGGAGCTGCAAGTCATTATCCAGCTGAATAGCTAGAGCAGCATTTGTGGCGTTCCACCAGATGACCCAAAACAGCAGCAAAATACCACATCAGAACTCCAAGCCTCGATGATAGAGTAACAGCCAACTACATTCTCTAATCCCTCCGCCGTCAGCTGTCACTGAATGATGTTTTATTAGGGATATAAGACTGTACAAGATAATTGTACAACACAAACCAAAATGCTAAAAACAAATCAGAAGCTGAAGACGCAAACAGGCCGGAGATGAAGCAATATGTTGCAAGAGATTCCGTTATAATGAAATGCATACACTCTACCTCAGTAGTAAGGCCGGAGTCACACTACCATAGAATACGGGCGAGTGCTATGTGAGAAAACATTGCATAGCACTCGGCTCAGAGTTAATCTATGGAGCAGCTCACATCAGCGTTTATTTTCTCTGCCGTATTCAGCGTGCGTGTAAAATCGCAGCATGTTATGATTGTCACCAAGTCTCGGCCGAGACTCGCCAATGCAAGCCTATGGGTGTGAGAAAAAAATCGCACAGCACTCTGACCATGCAAGTGCTGTCCAATTTTTACGCAACGATGTCCTTTGAAAAGCCGGCAATTGATGTGTCACATACAGTAAAATCACAGAGTGACATGTTAGGTACAAGGGATGCAGTGACAGGCAGGAATCAGAGCAAGAGTTAACTGGTTCTTTATAATTAAACAATTCAGCGATTACTCTCCACACAGAGAGAATGGGGGACAATATGCAAAACAACAGACAAGTGAAAACGGCAACAGGGGAATAGCCGAGGGGCAAGTAAAACAAAGTTAACTTATCAGTCTCTGGTTCCTGGATGGTGGAGGCTGGAAAATCCCACTATGGCGCCATAGGTGGCACGAGAAGTCTCTGATCCGGTCCTGGAAATAGTTGAAACACTGTCTCTGCACGGAGGGGAAGTATCAGGTCCTTACCGCACGTGGTCTCCTGTCCTTGGAATGGGGAGCTGTCCACAAGGAAATTCGCAGCACCACTGGTGAAGTGTACAGTCCAGTAGAGCAGGCCGCAACGTCACTCCCTGTTCTCAGCGTGCACCGAGGGATCTGCACTGCGCGGTACGTCTGTGGTTGTCAGAGGCACAGTCTGGCCAGCACTCTCGGAGTCAAAGGGCAGCGTGTAATTGTCCCTTACGGAAGCAAGGTCTGTCTGAGGGGGGCCGTAGTCGGGTCACGGAAATCTGTCAATTGGCATCAGTCAGCGGAGAGTCAACCTCCTGTCGCACAGGCTGAGTAACCGCCAAAAGTCCCGTCTTCCCACGCTCAGCCCCTTTTATATCTGACCCATCCCCCTCAGTCAGGTGCAGAGGTCTGCTCCAGTAAGTACATCTTTCCACCGACAACAACTATGACAGCCCCGACAGTTCCGGCCCGGACACACAAGAGAGACCACTAGCCCGGTCCATCTTCCTACATACACAAACATATATATATCTATATATATTACATAGATAGATAGAAGAAAAGCCGACAATGCAGCAGCCATGTAGTGCAAAATCACAGCAGGAGCCAGCAGCATAGAAGAGATGGATTACATACAGTAAATACAGTGGGGAAAAACGTATTTAGTCAGCCACCAAGTGTGCAATTTCTCCCACATAAAAAGATGAGAGAGTCTTGTAATTGACATCATAGGTAGACCACAACTATGAGAGTCAAAATTGAAAAAACAAATCCAGTAAATCACCTTGTTTGATTTGGCAAGATTTATTTTTCAAATTATGGTGGAAAATAAGTATTTGGTCACCTAAAAACATGCAAGATTTCTGGCTCTCACAGACCTGTAACTTCTTCTTTAAGAGGCTCCTCTGTCCTCCACTCATTACCTGTAGTAATGACCCCTTTTTGAACTCAGTATAAAAGACACCTGTCCACAACCTCACAGTCACACTCCAAACTCCACTTTGGTGAAGACCAAAGAGCTGTCAAAGGACACCAGAAACAAAATTGTAGCCCTGCACAAGGCTGGGAAGACTGAATCTGCAATAGGCAAGCAGCTTGGTGTGATGAAATCAACTGTGGGAGCAATAATACGAAAATGGAAGACATACAAGACCACTGATAATCTCCCTCGATCTGGGGCTCCACGCAAGATCTCACCCCGTGGGGTCAAAATGATCACAAGAACGGTGAGCAAAAATCCCAGAACCACATGGGGGGGCCTAGTGAATCACATGCATAGAGGTGGGACCACCATGATAAAGGCTACCATCAGTAACAATACGCCGCCAGGGACTCAGATTCTGCAGTGCCAGACGTGTCCCCGGCTTAAGCCAGTACATGTCTGGGCCCATCTAAAGTTTGCTAGAGAGCATTTGGATTTTTCAGAAGAGTATTGAGAGAATGTCATATGGTCTGATGAAACCAAAGTAGAACTGTTTGGTAGAAACAAAACTCGTCATGTTTGGAGGAGACAGATGTTATGATCTGGTGACCTTGAAGCCGCATGGGACTTTCTCAGGAGTAGGTGGAACCTGAACTGACCGCAAACCCTAAACTGACACCGCAACTAGAAGTAGCCATGGGGTGTACCTAACACATCCTAGACACCTCGACACAGCCGGAGGACTAAATACCCCTATAGATGGAAATGGGAATTCTATCTTGCCTCAGAGCAGAACCCCAAAGGATAGGCAGCCCCCCACAAATATTGACTGTGAGTATTAGAGGAAAAGACACACGCAGGCAGAAATCAGGATTTAGCAAAAGAGGCCACACTAGCTAAATAGGAATGGATAGGACAGAATACTAAGCGGTCAGTATTAAAACCCTAAAAATATCCACAGCAGATAATACAAAAATTCCACATCTAACTAAATACATGGAATGTATATCTGCTTCTCCTGAGAATCCAACTTGACTGAAAATATCCAAACACAGTCTAAGCTGGACAAGAAAAACCATGAATAGCACTGAATTGTAAAGCACACAGCATGTGTGCTGTAGAAACAAAAACCAGACACTTATCTTTGCTGAATTAGCAGCAGGGCAGGAGGAACCAGACAGAGATGCAAAACCTCCAAGAACAATGGACAACTGGCAAGGGCTAATGAATCCTGCACACCTAAATATCCCAGTCAGAGCTGCAATCAGCAGGGACACCTGCCCAGGATTGCAACCCAGGGACAACTGCATTACTATCAACAACCACCGGAGGGAACCCAAGAGCAGAATTCACAACAGTACCCCCCCCTTGAGGAGGGGTCACCGAACCCTCACCAGAGCCCCCAGGCCGATCAGGACGAGCCAGATGAAAGGCACGGACCAAATCAGCAGCATGGACATCAGAGGCAAAAACCCAAGAATTATCCTCCTGGCCATAACCCTTCCATTTGACAAGGTACTGAAGCCTCCGCCTCGAAAAGCGAGAATCCAAAATCTTCTCAACCACATACTCCAACTCCCCATCAACCAACACAGGGGCCGGAGGATCAACAGAGGGAACAACGGGCACCACATATTTCCGCAATAAAGATCTATGGAAGACATTATGGATAGCAAAAGAAGCCGGAAGGGCCAATCGAAAAGACACCGGATTAATAATCTCAGAAATCCTATAAGGACCAATAAAGCGAGGCTTAAACTTAGGGGAAGAAACCTCCATAGGAACATGACGGGAAGACAACCAGACCAAATCCCCAACCCGAAGCCGGGAACCAACACACCGACGACGGTTAGCAAAACGTTGAGCCTCCTCCTGAGACAATACCAAATTGTCCACCACATGAGCCCAAATCTGCTGCAACCTGTCAACCACAGAATCCACACCAGGACAGTCAGAAGGCTCAACCTGCCCCGAAGAAAAACGAGGATGAAAACCAAAATTACAAAAGAAGGGCGAAACCAAGGTAGCCGAACTAGCCCGATTATTAAGGGCAAACTCGGCCAATGGCAAGAAAGCCACCCAATCATCCTGATCAGCAGACACAAAGCATCTCAGATAAGTTTCTAAAGTCTGATTAGTTCGCTCGGTCTGGCCATTTGTCTGAGGATGAAATGCGGAAGAAAAAGACAAATCAATGCCCAGCCTAGCACAAAAGGCCCGCCAAAACCTAGAAACAAACTGGGAACCTCTGTCGGACACAATATTCTCCGGATTACCATGCAAACGAACCACATGCTGAAAAAACAACGGAACCAAATCAGAAGAGGAAGGCAATTTAGGCAAAGGCACCAAATGTACCATCTTAGAGAACCGGTCACAAACAACCCAGATGACCGACATCTTCTGGGAAACCGGAAGATCAGAAATAAAATCCATAGAAATATGCGTCCAGGGCCTCTCAGGGACCGGCAAGGGCAAAAGCAACCCACTAGCACGGGAACAACAAGGCTTGGCCCGCGCACAAGTCCCACAGGACTGCACAAAAGAACGCACATCACGTGACAAAGAAGGCCACCAAAAGGACCTACCAACCAATTCTCTGGTACCAAAAATACCAGGATGGCCAGCCAACACAGAACAATGAACCTCAGAAATCACTCTACTAGTCCATCTATCAGGAACAAACAGTTTCCCCACTGGACAGCGGTCAGGTTTGTCAGCCTGAAATTCCTGAAGAACCCGTCGTAAATCAGGGGAAATGGCAGAAAGGACCACCCCTTCTTTCAGAATGCCGACCAGTTCAAGGACCTCAGGAGAATCAGGCAAAAAACTCCTAGAGAGGGCATCAGCCTTAATATTCTTAGAACCCGGAAGATACGAGACAACAAAATCAAAACGGGAAAAAAACAAGGACCATCGAGCCTGTCTAGGATTCAGCCGTCTGGCAGACTCGAGGTAAATCAGATTTTTATGATCGGTCAAGACCACAATACGGTGCTTAGCTCCCTCAAGCCAATGTCGCCACTCCTCAAACGCCCACTTCATAGCCAACAGCTCCCGATTGCCGACATCATAATTGCGTTCAGCAGGCAAAAACTTACGGGAAAAGAAGGCACACGGTTTCATCAAGGAACCAACAGGATCCCTCTGAGACAAAACGGCCCCTGCCCCAATCTCAGAAGCGTCAACCTCAACCTGAAACGGAAGAGAAACATCCGGTTGACGCAACACCGGGGCAGAAGTAAATCGGCGTTTAAGCTCCTGAAAGGCAGAGACAGCCGCAGAGGACCAATTCGTCACATCAGCGCCTTTCTTCGTCAAATTGGTCAAGGGTTTAACCACACTGGAGAAGTTAGCAATGAAACGGCGATAAAAATTAGCAAAGCCCAAAAATTTCTGAAAGCTCTTCACGGATGTGGGTTGAATCCAATCACGAATGGCCTGAACCTTAACCGGATCCATCTCTATAGATGAGGGAGAAAAAATGAAGCCCAAAAAAGAAACCTTCTGCACTCCAAAGAGACACTTAGACCCCTTCACAAACAGAGCATTATCACGAAGGATCTGAAATACCATCCTGACCTGTTTCACATGAGACTCCCAATCATCGGAAAAAATAAAAATGTCATCCAAATATACAATCATGAATTTATCAAGGTAAGTCCGGAAGATATCGTGCATGAAGGACTGAAAAACAGATGGAGCATTAGAGAGCCCGAATGGCATCACAAGGTATTCAAAATGGCCTTCGGGCGTATTAAACGCAGTTTTCCATTCATCACCCTGCTTAATACGAACAAGATTATATGCCCCCCGAAGGTCAATCTTCGTAAACCAACTAGCCCCCTTAATCCTAGCAAACAAATCGGAAAGCAGAGGTAAAGGGTATTGAAACTTGACCGTGATCTTATTCAAGAGGCGATAATCAATACAGGGTCTCAAGGAACCCTTCTTGGCAACAAAAAAAAATCCTGCTCCCAACGGTGAAGAAGATGGCCGAATATGCCCTTTCTCCAAAGACTCCTTAACATAACTCCGCATGGCGGTATGTTCAGGCACAGACAGGTTGAAAAGTCGGCCCTTAGGAAACTTACAGCCTGGAATCAAGTCAATAGCACAATCACAGTCCCTATGCGGTGGAAGGGAACTGGACTTGGGCTCATCGAATACATCCTGAAAATCAGACAAAAACTCTGGAATTTCAGAAGAGGAAGAAGAGGAGATTGACATCAAAGGAACGTCATTATGAACCCCCTGACATCCCCAACTAGTCACAGACATAGACTTCCAATCCAACACAGGATTATGTACCTGCAACCACGGAAAACCCAGCACGATAGCATCATGCAAATTATGCAACACCAGAAATCGACAATCTTCCTGATGGGCTGGCGCCATGCACATGGTCACCTGTGTCCAGAACTGGGGCTTATTTTTAGCCAAAGGTGTAGCATCGATCCCCCTTAAAGGAATAGGGTTCTGCAAAGACTGTAAGGGAAAATCACAACGCCTGGCAAACTCAAAGTCCATTAAGTTCAAAGCGGCGCCTGAATCCACAAACGCCATGACAGAAAATGATGACAATGAGCAAATCAAGGACACAGATAACAGAAATTTAGGTTGTACAGTACTGATGGTAAATGAACTAGCGATCCTCTTGGTACACTTAGGGCAGACTGAAATGACATGAGAAGCATCGCCACAATAAAAACACAACCTATTCTGACGTCTGAATCCCCGTTGTTCCGTTCTAGACAGAATCCTATCACACTGCATTGGCTCAGGCATCTGCTCTGAGGACAACGCCACAGCACACACAGTTCTGCGCTCCCGCAAGCGCCGATCAATCTGAATGGCCAGAGATAATCAGAAATACTCTGTACCCTAGCAGCAAGCTGGTCTATACGAGAAGCTAATCCCTGAACATCCATGCTAGCACAAGACTCCTCAGTCACCCAGAGAAAAAGAGGGAAGAAAAGACAAAGCAGGCTACAGAAAAAAAAATGGCTCAACACCTTTCTTCCCTTCTTCTGAGATGCATTTAACTCATTGCTGGCCAGTTGTACTGTTATGATCTGGTGACCTTGGAGCCGCATGGGACTTTCTCAGGAGTAGGTGGAACCTGTACTGACCGCAAACCCTAAACTGACACCGCAACTAGAAGTAGCCGTGGGGTGTACCTAACACATCCTAGACACCTCGACACAGCCGGAGGACTAAATACCCCTATAGATGGAAATGGGAATTCTATCTTGCCTCAGAGCAGAACCCCAAAGGATAGGCAGCCCCCCACAAATATTGACTGTGAGTATTAGAGGAAAAGACACACGCAGGCAGAAATCAGGATTTAGCAAAAGAGGCCATGCTAGCTAAATAGGAAAAGATAGGACAGAATACTAAGCGGTCAGTATTAAAACCCTAAAAATATCCACAGCAGATAATACAAAAATTCCACATATAACTAAAGACATGGAATGTATATCTGCTTCTCCTGAGAATCCAACTTGACTGAAAATATCCAAACACAGTCTAAGCTGGACAAGAAAAAAACATGAATATCACTGAATTGTAAAGCACACAGCATGTGTGCTGTAGAAACAAAAACCAGACACTTATCTTTGCTGAATTAGCAGCAGGGCAGGAGGAACCAGACAGAGATGCAAAACCTCCAAGAACAATGGACAACTGGCAAGGGCTAATGAATCCTGCACACCTAAATATCCCAGTCAGAGCTGCAATCAGCAGGGACACCTGCCCAGGATTGCAACCCAGGGACAACTGCATTACTATCAACAACCACCGGAGGGAACCCAAGAGCAGAATTCACAACAGACAGAATGCTGAGTTGCATCCAAATAATACCATACCTACTGTGAAACATGGGGGTGGCAACATCATGCTTTGGGGCTGTTTCTCTGCAAAGGGACCAGGAAGACTGATCCATGTACATAAAAGAATGAATGGGGCCATGTATCATGAGATTTCGAGTGCAAACCTCCTTCCATCAGCAAGGGCATTGAAGATGAAATGTGGATTGATTTTTCAGCATGATAATGATCCCAGGCACACTGTCAGGGCAACAAAAGAGTGGCTTTGTAAGAAGCATATGAAGGTCCTGGAGTGGACTTTAGATCTCAACCTCATAGAAAACCTTTGGAGGGAGTTGAAAGTCCATTTTGCCTAGCAGCAGGCCCAAAACATCACTGCTCTAGAGGAGATCTGCATGGAGGAATGGGCCAACATACCACCAACAGTGTGTGCCAACCTTGTGAAGACTTACAGAAAACGTTTGAACTCTGTCATTGCCAACAGAGGATATATAGCAAAATATTGAGATTAATTTTTGTTAATGACCAAATACTTATTTTCCACCATAATTTGAAAAATAAATCTTGCTAAATCAGACAAGATGATTTTCTGGATTTGTTTGCTCAATTTTGACTCTGATAGTTGTGGTCTACCTATGATGTCAATTACAGGCCTCTCTCATCTTTCTAAGTGAGATAACTTGCACAATTGGCGGCTGACTAAATACTTTTTCCACAGTACATATAGAATAGAGAGATACTGTATATAGATGTCAGTGACAAATACAATTAGTGCAGTGTGTGTGCAAATTACTGTACATGTATTTAATTAATAAAAGATTATTTTTCTGAAAAAATGGCATGGGCTCCTGCATAATTTTTGTAACCAGCAGTGGGAAGCCGACTTCTGGGGGCAGATGTTTATAGTCTGGGAAGGGAGTAATACCCATGGAGCTTCCCAGGCTATTAATGTCAGCTCATAACTCTATACTATACTATACTAAAAACATCAGTTCTCAGCCACCCCAGGAAAGGCGCATCTCTAAGATGCGCCAATTCTGGCACTTAGCCTCAATCTTCCTACTTGCCCTGTAGCAGTGGCAAGTGAGGTGATAATTGGGAGGGTTGATGTCACCTTTGTATTGTCAGGTGACATCAAGCCCCAAGGTTAGAAACGGAGAGACATCAATAAGATGCCCCCATTACTATCCCCATAGTCAAATTGTATGAAAACACAGACACCCATAATAAAGTCTTTTAATTGAAAGAATGACCCAGTGTCCTTTAATAAATGCTAATTAAACAATACTTTTGACCTCGTCCATTCCCTTAATGCCCTTGTCATCTGCAAAAGAGTTAAAAAAGCAAACAACAATATTCCTCACCTTTCCGCAGAGATGCTGCTAATCCATTTGTCCCCAGATGGGTCTAGCTCTGCTATATCTAGATGGCAGGTTGCATTGTTGCATGATGCGACCATACAGCCTGTCATCCAGCAGAGACACTGAGCGCCGTGTGCTCAGTGTCTCCCTGTCAACTCATATTCCCTGTCTGAGGGCACCAAGAGTATGAGAAAGGAAGCCGGGATGTGGCCTTCCTGCCTTGAGCTAGAAATAACATTTAAACTGAGGTATATTTTTACCTGAGTGCTCCAATACCCTACATGTAATTGGGAAATATTTTTAAAGGCACAGTGCAAAGCTCAGAAGGGAAGGTGCGCCATACATAGTTACATAGTTACGTAGATTGAAAAAAGACCTAAGTCCATCAAGATCAACCTTTCTCCACCAATTGTACATTTCATTAGTAATTTTACTTTAACCCACTGTAACATCCCTGCCGGCATCACTGCATGGCTTTCCATCTCCCATCAGGTTGAGATACCATCTAACTAACCACTCCAGGCCATGCTGTGAGTTTTGCCCTCTGCCTGCTCCATTCTGTGAACCTCATGTCCTTGCTTGCAGCACACTTCCTGGCTGTATGCTTAGGATAGCGGCACCAGCACTTCCTGAGTCTTATAGAGATAGTGTGCATACTCCTAATTTGTCCCCAGCCTATTGCCAAGAAGATTCAGGTACTTAAGGCATCTCCACCCATAGGGAGATGCCTGAGCAGCAAATTCTCTGTCTGCTTTCTGCTACTGAGTTGTCAGGTTCTGCCCTGTTTCTGCCACCCTGGGGGCTGTATACCCAGGCCCGTATTTGTATTCTTTGTGTCTCGTTTCTGCCTTCCTCAGGGCTGCATACTCAGGCCTGAATCCTTTGTCCTGAACTTGTTCCCGTGTCTATCCTCGTCTGAACTTCGCCCTATTCCTGTACCTCTTTGTGCTCTAACCGAGCATTCCGCCTCCTAGCCACAGGTGTTTTAATTGCAACAGGTCTGGTACCCCTCCACAGAGAGAGAGAATGTTAGTCTAAGAAGAGGTTTTCACAGGTACCCATTCACATGGAGACGTTTATTCTCAGCGAGGAAAGGAAGCGTAGGACCTGGTATAAGAGAGATGCCTTATTAAACACGGTCTTATAAAAAGAAATTATTTGCAAAACGTCAAAAAACTGTAATAAATACACACTACTGCTTAAATACTGAGTAGAAAGACGAAACAGCAGAAATAATTAAAATGTTAATTTTATTGAAAGATAATTAAAACATGTAAAAAACCAAAATTAAGCTATAAGAACCACACATAACAGAGCACACAAAAAGGGGGACTTCTGAAAAAATATATATATATATATATATATATATACACATGTACCAAGCCAGGTATGCTTTAAAGAATTAATGCCTAATAGGAAGCATATAAATAAATAAATATGATTGACTGTACTGTTAATTATATGTTACACTTCATTATATGTGCAAAAATGCTGCATAAAGTGCTAATAAATAAATGTTCTATTAATTATATATACAAAGAATAATAATTAAATAATAAAATGTGACCTTATAGATGACCTAAAGTGTCTTAGTATGGATTGCATGTATATATAACTAGATAATCATAAAGTGCTGGATGCTCAGTGCAAGTGAATGTGCCATTACAAAATTACAACAGAAAAAAATCCAGCATGAAGTGCTAAATGTTCAGTGCAAGGACATAATGTCCACAGGTCTCGCATAAAATACAAAGTGTCCAATGAAAAACACCTGCTATGCATATATGTCATTACCGAGTAACCACAGTATGGATCCAATCTAAGGTGCTGAGTGCTTAGTGCAAATATATAACGCACAAATGTGCTATTACAAAGTTATATCAGCAAGGATCCAGCTCACCCGTAAACATGATATGACAAAAACATGTAATCATACCTGGCTATGAATAAGCACGGTCCCAAATTCGGCGTGTGCCCTCACCCCGACAGCGCCGTTTCGCTAATGCTTCCTCTATGGGGGCCCCCATAGAGGAAGCATTAGCGAAACGGCGCTGTCGGGGTGAGGGCACACGCCGAATTTGGGACCGTGCTTATTTATAGCCAGGTATGATTACATGTTTTTGTCATATCATGTTTACGGGTGAGCTGGATCCTTGCTGATATAACTTTGTAATAGCACATTTGTGCGTTATATATTTGCACTAAGCACTCAGCACCTTAGATTGGATCCATACTGTGGTTACTCGGTAATGACATATATGCATAGCAGGTGTTTTTCATTGGACACTTTGTATTTTATGCGAGACCTGTGGACATTATGTCCTTGCACTGAACATTTAGCACTTCATGCTGGATTTTTTTCTGTTGTAATTTTGTAATGGCACATTCACTTGCACTGAGCATCCAGCACTTTATGATTATCTAGTTATATATACATGCAATCCATACTAAGACACTTTAGGTCATCTATAAGGTCACATTTTATTATTTAATTATTATTCTTTGTATATATAATTAATAGAACATTTATTTATTAGCACTTTATGCAGCATTTTTGCACATATAATGAAGTGTAACATATAATTAACAGTACAGTCAATCATATTTATTTATTTATATGCTTCCTATTAGGCATTAATTCTTTAAAGCATACCTGGCTTGGTACATGTGTATATATATATATATATTTTTTCAGAAGTCCCCCTTTTTGTGTGCTCTGTTATGTGTGGTTCTTATAGCTTAATTTTGGTTTTTTACATGTTTTAATTATCTTTCAATAAAATTAACATTTTAATTATTTCTGCTGTTTCGTCTTTCTACTCAGTATTTAAGCAGTAGTGTGTATTTATTATAAGAGAGATGCCGTAAAGTGGCTACCAGGTACACATAAAATTGGCCATTTTTATGCGCTAAACGTTCTAATTTTTCAGATTTCTAGTGAAGTAATGCAGTTCAGTTTTCGTGTTTCATGTTTGCATGTTTCAGCGCTGCAGTGTGCTGCCTTATTTGCTTGATTATATAAGAGTTGGTGACTCTACGTTCAGCACCTGTTCACACTTGTCTATGTTTGGATGTGACGGTCAGTTTTTTCAAATGTATTATTTAGCCTTCTGACCGAGCACTCCGCCTCCTAGCCACAGGTGTTTTAATTGCAACAGGTCCAGTACCCCTCCACAGAGAGAGAGAATGTTAGTCTAAGAAGAGGTTTTCACAGGTACCCATTCACATGGAGAAGTTTATTCTCAGCGAGGAAAGGAAGCGTAGGACCTGGTATAAGAGAGATGCCGTAAAGTGGCTACCAGGTACACATAAAATTGGCCATTTTTATGCGCTAAACGCTCTCATTTTTCATATTTCTAGCGCAGTAATGCAGTTCAGTTTTCGTGTTTCATGTTTGCATGTTTCAGCTCTGCAGTGTGCTGCCTTATTTGCTTGAGTGTTTTGTACTGATCACACATATTTATACATGTAAATGAGATCCCCTCTGAGGCGTCTTTTTTTCTAAGCTAAACAAGTGCAACTATTCCAATAATAATCTAGTTGCCCATCTTTGAACTGATTCTAACTTCTAAATATCCTTTTTAAAATGTGGAGCCCAAAACTGGATCCCGTATTCTAGATGTGGCCTCACCAGTGATTTATAAAGGGGTAAGAAAACGTTGGGATCGCTGGATTTTATCTCTTCTTTTTATACATCCTAAAACCTTTGTTTGCTTTTGCAGCTGCTGTTTGACATTGAGTACTGCTGCTCAGCTTACTTGGAAAGAGAATCCCCCATCGTTCTCTTGATCTGTAGTCCCGAGTATACTTCCATTTATTGTATATGCAGCAATAGGTTTACTCCTTCCTAAGTGCATTACTTTACTTTTATCTACATTAAATCTCATTTGCCAAGTGTTTGCCCATTCACACATTTTATTCAGATTGTTGTGCAATATTGTTATGTCAAAGTCAGATTTTAATATCCTACATAGTTTGATGTCGTCAGCAAAGACTGACACTTTACTTTCAATCCCATCCACAAGGTCGTTAATAAAGAGGTTAAAAAGAATCGTTCCTAGCACAGATCCCTGCGGTCCCCACTGCTGACTGCTGACTATATCCCATTTATATAACATACCATTTATGACGACTCTTTGATACTTGTCATTTAGCCAATTCCTTACCCATCTGCATATAGTTTCCCCCAGTCCCTACTTTTGTAGATTCAGTATAAGGCTGTTATGTGGAACTGTATTAAAGGGAATTTGTCACCTGAATTTGGAGGGAACAATTTTCAGCCATAGAGGCGGGGTTTTCGGGTGTTTGATTCACCCTTTCGTTACCCGCTGGCTGCATGCTGGCTGCAATATTGGATTGAAGTTCATTCTCTGTCCTCCATAGTACACGCCTGCGCAAGGCAAGATTGCCTTGTGCAGGCTTGTACTACGGAGGACAGAGAATGAACTTCATTCCAATATTGCAGCCAGCATGCAGCCAGCGGGTAAGGAAAGGGTGAATCAAACACCCGAAAACCCCGCCTCTATGGCTGAAAATTGTTCCCTCCAAATTCAGGTGACAGAGTCCCTTTAAATGCCTTTGCAAAGTTCAGATAAATCACATCAGCCACATTACCTACTTCCATATTTGCACTCACCTGCTCATAGAAACCCAGCATGTTAGTTAGACACAACTTATTCTTCATGAATCCATGCTGGTTGTCAGTTATGATATTATTTTCTACAATAAATACAATGCCCTCAAAAATTTTGCACACTACTGATGTCAGGCTTACCGGACCTTTTTAAATATTGGTACCACATGAGCCATCCTCCAATCCTGTGGCACCACCCTTGTTACAAGAGAATCAAAGAATATGAGATACAGTGGTCTATCAATTATTGAGCTCAACTCCCTCAGTATCCATGGATGAATGCCATCTGGATGGGTGATTTGTCAATTGCTCAGACATACACTACCGGTCAAAAGTTTAGGGTCAGCCAGACAATTTAGTGTTTTCCATAAAAACTCATACTTGTATTAACCCCTTAACCTCCAAGGGCGGTTTGCATGTTTATGACTGGGCCAATTTTTACAATAATGTCCCTTTATGAGGTTATAACTCTGGCGCGCTTGCAGTTTTTGGAGAGCCCCTGATGTGCCTAAAAAATGGAAACTCCCCACAAGTGACACCATTTTGGAAAGCAGACCCCCTAAGGAACTTATCTAGATGTGTGGTGAGCACTTTGAACCCCCAAGTGCTTCACAGAAGTTTATAAAGTAGAACCGTAAAAATAAAAAATCATATGTTTTTCACAAAAATTATCTTTTTGCCCCCTATGTTTTATTTTTCCAAGGGTAACAGGAGAAATTAGACCCCAAAATTTGTTGTCCAATTTGTTCTGAGTACGCTGATGCTCCATATGTGGGGAGGAACCACCGTTTAGGTGCATGGCAGAGCTCGGAAGGGAAAGAGCGCTGTTTTGGAATGCAGACTTAGATGGAATGGACTGCGGGCATCACGTTGCATTTGCGGAGCCCCTGATGTAACTCAACAGTAGAAACCCCCCATAAGTTACCCCATATTAGAAAATAGACCCCCCAAGGAACTTATCTAGATGTGTTGTGAGAACTTTAAACCTCCAAGTGTTTCACTAAAGTTTATAACGCAGATCCGTGAAAATAAAAAATCATTTTTTTCCCCAAAAATGATTTTTTTAACCCTCAAATTTCTATATTCCCAAGGGTAACAGGAGAAATTGGACTGCAAAAGTTGTTGTCCAATTTGTCCTGAGTACGCTGATACCCCATATATGAGGGTAAACCACTGTTTGGGCGCACGGCAGAGTTCGGAAGCGAAGAAGCACTGTTTTACTTTTTCAAAGCAGAATTGGCTGGAATTGAGATCAGACGCCATGTCGCATTTGGAGAGCCCCTAATGTGCCTAAATAGTGGAATCCCCCCAATTCTAACTCCAACCCTAACACGAACACACCCCTAACCTTAATCCCAACCCTAACCATAACCTTAACCACACCCCTAACCCAAACACACCCCTAACCCTAATCCCAACCCTAACAACACCCCTAACCTCAACACACCCCTAACCCCAACACACCCCTAATCCCAACCATAACCCTAACCACACCCCTAACCCTGACACACCCCTAACCCTAATCCCAACCGTAAACGTAATCCAAACCCTAACCTCATCTCTAGCCCCAAACCTAACCCTACCTTTAGCCCCAACCCTATCTTTAACCCTAACCCTAATGGGAAAATAGAAATAAATATATTTTTTTTAATTTTATTATTTTTCTCTAACTAAGGGGGTGATGAACATGGGTTTGGTTTACTATTTATAGCGGCTTTTTATTTGGCAGCTGTCACATACTAAAAGATGATTTTTATTGCAAAAAATAGTTTTTGCATCACCACATTTTGAGAGCTATAAGTTTTCCATTATTTTGGCCCACAGAGTCATGAGAGGTCTTGCTTTTTTGCTGGACGAGCTGACGTTTTTATTGGTACCATTTTCGGGCACATGACATTTTTTGATCGCTTTTTATTACAATTTTTGGCAGGCAGAATGAGCAAAAACCAGCAATTCATGAATTTCTTTTGGGAGGGGCGTTTATACTGTTCCATGTATGGTAAAATTGATAAAGCAGTTTTATTCTTCAGGTTAGTACGATTAAAGCGATACCTCATTTATATTTTTTTTTATGTTTTGGCGCTTTTATACAATAAAAAATATTTTATAATTTTATATAAAAAATAATTATTTTTGCATCTCTTTATTCTGAGACCTATAACTTTTTTATTTTTTTGCTGATAACGCTGTATGGCAGTTCATTTTTTGCAAGACAAGATGACGTTTTCAGCGGTACCATGTTTATTTATATCCATCTTTTTGATCGCATGTTATTCTACTTTTTGTTCGGCGGTATGATGATAAAGCATTGTTTTTTATATATTTTTTTACGGTGCTCACTGAAGGGGTTAACTAGTGGGACAGTTTTATAGGTCGGGTCGTTACAGACGTGGTGATACCAAATATGTGTACTTTTATTGTTTTTTTTATTTACATAAATGTAAAAAAAAATTTCTTTATTTATTATTATTTTTTAATATTTTTACACATGTTATTTTCTTTTTTTACGTTTTTACATTGTCCCAGGGTGGGACATCACTGTATAAAGTCAGATTGCTGATCTGACACTTTGCAGAGCACTGTGTCAGATCAGCAATCTGACAGGCAGTGAAGGAGGCTTGCCGGTGCCTGCTCTCAGCAGGCACTGACAAGCCACCTCCCTACAGGACCCGGAAGGACCCCACGGCCATCTTGGATCCTGGGGGCCTGCAGAGAGGAGACCCTCGGAACAACGCGATCACATCGCGTTGTTCTGAGGGTCTCAGGGAAGCACGCAGGGAGCCCCCCCACGCGATGCTTCCCTATGCCACCGGATGATCGCAGTGTTCTGGGGGTTAATGTGCCAGGAGTGGTCTGTGAGCGGTCCGGGAGTGGTCCGTGACCGTTCCTGGCACATAGTGCTGGGTGTCAGCTGTGATAATCGGCTGATACTCGGCTTCGATCGGCCACGTAAACACAGCTGATCGCGTATGACGTACTATCCCGTCCACGGGAATTAAGTCCCTGGTCATATGGATGGGATAGTACATCCGATGGCAGAAAGGGGTTAACCAAATGAGTTGCCAAATGAATTGAAAATCTAGTCCAGACATTGACAAGGTTCGAAAAAAAGATTTTTATTTGAAATAATAATTTTCTCCTTCAAACTTTACTTTCGTCAAAGAATGCTCCCTTTGCAGCAATTACAGCATTGCAGACCTTTGGCATTCTAGCAGTTAATTTGCTGAGGTAATCTGGAGAAATTTCACCCCATGCTTCCAGAAGCCTCTCCCACAAGTTGGTTTGGCTTGATGGGCACTTTTTGCGTACCATACAGTCAAGCTGCTCCCACAACAGCCCAATGGGGTTGAGATCTGGTGACTGCGCTGGCCACTCCATTACAGATAGAATACCAGCTGCCTGCTTCTTCCCTAAATATTTCTTGCATAATTTGGAGGTGTGCTTTGGGTCATTGTCCTGTTGTAGAATGAAATTGGCGCCAATCAAGCGCTGTCCACAGGGTATGGCATGGCGTTGCAAAATGGAGTGATAGCCCTCCTTATTCAAAATCCTTTTTACCTTGTACAAATCTCCCTCTTTACCAGCACCAAAGCAACCCCAGACCATCATATTACCTCCACCATGCTTGACAGATGGAGTCAGACACTCTTCAATCATCTTTTCAGTAGTTCTGCATCTCACAAAGGTTCTTATGTGTGATCCAAACACCTCAAACTTGGATTTGTCTGTCCATAACACTTTTTTCCAATCTTTCTCTGTCCAATGTCTGTGTTCTTTTGCCCATATTAATCTTTTCCTTTTATTAGCCAGTCTCAGATATGGCTTTTTCTTTGCCACTCTGCCCTGAAAGCCAGCATGCTGAAGTCGCCTATTCACTGTAGACGTTGACACTGTCGATTTGCGTGTACTATTTAATGAAGCTGCCAGTTGAGGACCTGTGAGGCGTTGTTTTCTCAAACTACAGGCTCTAATGTACTTGTCTTGTTGCTCAGTTGTGCAGCGGGGCCTCCCACTTCTCTTTCTAAGGGAGTAGTACACACTGTTGTAGGAAATCTTCAGTTTCTTGGCAATTTCTCGCATGGAATAGTCTTCATTTCTAAGAACAAAAAAAGACTGTCAAGTTCGAGGTTTTTTTTGGCCATTTTGAGAGTTTAATGGAACCAACAAATGTAATGCTCCGATTCTCAACTAGCTCAAAGGAAGGTCAGGTTTATAGGTTCTCTAATCAGCCAAATTGTTTTCATCTGTGCTAACATACTTGCAAAAGGGTTTTCAAGGGTATTCTAACTATCCATTAGCCTTCTTACATAGTTAGCAAACACAAACTACCATAAGAACACTGGAGTGATGGTTGTTGAAAATGGGCCTCTATACACCTATGAAGCATTACAAACCAGACATTTGCAGCTAGAATAGTCATTTACCACATTAACAATGTATAGAGTGTATTTCTGAATCATTTAATGTTAGCTTCATTGGAAAAAAAATGAGCTTTTCTTTCAAAAATAAGGACATTTCTAAGTGACCCTAAACTTTTGAATGGTAGTGTATATGTACTATTTTTTTCTCTGCAGGACAGCATAGAGGGTGGCAGGACTCTATGTCCCTCTTCTTTAGCATATAGGCACCTCTTCTCTACACACAAGCATGTCCCCTGAAGATTATGCTTGAATGAAACGCGTTGGGACGAATACTTTAGGGAGAGTGCAGGGCATGTCTATATACAGGGGTAGCTGTGGACTGCCCTTGTAAGGGCAGGAGCATCGGGGTTAGTCTATCGATAGCCCTATAGGGAATGATATAGGGATTGTCTTCCCTCCGCTTTCTGGATATTCACCTGACCAAAGGAATATCCGGTGCTCCGTTGCCCTCCTTTTTCTACGGAACTGGTAAGACCATTCCTTTTTCTATGCTTAGAGGAATCAGCAGGCATTCCTTATAGTGTTTGCCGTTACTGTTTTTCTGTATGTTCTATTATGCGACTGAGGGTGTGGTGCTGTATTTGTTGTAATTGTACAAACAGCTTTACAGCTTTTGCTATTAATCACACCCCAGTAATGTTGTTCTCGTCAGCAACCTTGCTGTCGGGATTTTTTTAATAATCCTGTGAAGGGCGTATTAGTCTCCAGGGATCATCATATCCCTTGGTGGAGATTTTGCCTTAATTTGTGTGTTTTTGATCACATGGGTGATTTGTTCTTTTATGGTCCTTTATAACATTAAAAGTTACGTTTTATATTTATCCCATTCTTTGCTATATTTTCTGTTTTTCGTTATTGGGATTTTCTGTACGGTTTATACCCAAATACAGATATTGCTTTGTTGTTATTCTTACATAGTTAGCAAACACAAAGTACCATAAGAACACTGGAGTGATGGTTGTTGAAAATGGGCCTCTATACACCTATGAAGCATTACAAACCAGACATTTGCAGCTAGAATAGTCATTTACCACAATGTATAGAGTGTATTTCTGAATCATTTAATGTTAGCTTCATTGGAAAAAAATGAGCTTTTCTTTCAAAAATAAGGACATTTCTAAGTGACCCTAAACTTTTGAATGGTAGTGTATATGTACTATTTTTTTGTGTTAAGCTAATTATATCAGGTTGGGAATTTTGATTTTTGCCTTGTTGAATCATCTCTGTAACAGACAGTTCATTGGTGAACACGGATGAAAAGTGCCTGTTTAGTATCTCAGCCTTTTCTATATCCTCTGTGATTATCTTTTTATTGTCATCTTTTAAGGGGCCGATACCATCTTCTTTTTTTTTTTTTTGGTATTGATGTATTTATTAAAAAAAATGGGATTTATTTTAATGTTGTTGGTGATTTGTTTCTCTGTAGATAACTTTGCTAGCTTGATTTCTTTTTTACATTTTTTATTTAGATCTTTATACACCTGAAATGCTATTTCAGTATTCTCGGCTTTCAAGATTTTGAATGCTCTTTGTTTTTTTAATTCCTTGACATTTTATTACCATAGGGTATAATTTTTTTGCAGGATTCTAGTAGTATTTCCTTAAAAATGCCCCATTTATGTTTGGTATCCCCAGTTACCATGATGTTGTCCCTGTCTTACACGATTAAGCTCTTCCCTTAATTTGTTGAAATTAGCTTTCTTAAAGTTCCAGGTTTTGGCCTTTTCCCTTTTGAATGTTTGATTGAAAATTACAATGAAACTTGCCATGTTATGGTCACTGCATCCCAAATGCTCCCTGACCTGTAGATCTGAAATTGTATCTGGTCTATTTGACAGAACCAGATCCAGCAGATTACCTCCCCTAGTTGGTTCATCTACCAGCTGAGAGAGGTAATTGTCCTGAACTGGTGATAAGAAATTGCAGCTTTTAGCACAACCAGAAGATTCTATGTCCCACTGAATGTCTGGACACTTAAAAATCCACCATTATTAGAACCCTATTACTGTTTGTCGCCTTTTTAATTTGCTGCAACATTTCCTTGTCTACCTGTTCAGCTATATTAGGAGGCTTGTAGCAAACTCCAATTAGCAGCTTTCCATTATTGCCATCCCCATGTACATTTATCCACACTGACTCTACATTGCTGTAACTCCCCCCTATGTGTTCATTGAGCACAGGTTTTAATGGGGATTTTACGAAGATGCACACTTCTCCACCTTTTTTCATCTTTCCTGTCCTTTCTAAATGTAGTATTACTTTCTACGTTTGTTACCCAGTCATGGCTCTCATCAAGTCAGGATTCTGTAATGCCCACTACATCATATTCTGTGACCGTCATAAGAGTCTCCAGCTCATCCACTTTGCTTGCTAGACTTCTTGCATTTGCCAGCAGACATTCAATATTATTAGCACATTTGTTATTCCTACTCATAATATTGTGCAAATTTTACTGTTAAGGTTTGCATTTGCAATGACCCACTGGGAGAGCCCCTGAGATGTCAGAACAACAGAACCCCCCATAAGTGACCCCATTTTACAAACTATACTTCTCAACTAATTCATTTAGGGGTGCAGTGATCATATTGACACCACAAGTGTGTCACAGAATTTTATACCATTGGGCAGTGAAGAAAAAATAACTACATTTTTATCAGCAAAATTTTGTTTTGGCCCCAGATTTTACATTTTCACGCAAGAAGTGGGTATCAATGGCATCATAATGTGTCCCACAATTTCTACTGAATGTGGCATTACCCATATGTGGCTGTGGAGCGCCCCCAGACGCAGGGCCACAGGGTACTCGGTACCGGGCCTCTCTGTCTCGGTCTTGGGGTTGTCACGGTGGCTAGAACCGGTCCGTGACCCTGCTAAGGGGCGTCCAATGAAACGTGTGATGATGGTGCGTGGTGCAGGTCGCGGTGAATAACGAGGACACAGGGTTGCAGTCTCTTTACCTCTTTACCGAAGGCTTCAGGATCCTCAATCCAGAGTACTGCTAACAGGGCAGACTGAGACCGGCCGGTCCGAAGGCACATCCAGAGTTCCCTTTGCAGGTGGAAATCAGTGCCTACCTTCTAGCGCCTGTGTGTTGTAGTACCTCCCTGCTGAGCACCATGGGATAGTCCTCACAACTGTTGTGTCTGTTCCTGATGTTCTTTCTCACAACTCGTATCTGTTCTGATGTTCTTTCTCCGTCCCCCAGATGATATGGATAGGACGCACCTGTATGACGGGTAGGCCTGGAGTTCTTCCGGGACCCTAGCGTCGCCCCTCTCCCACAATTGCCCCCTATGTCTTCTTAGGTGATTTAGGTGAGACAGCCAACCTAAAATTAACTGTCCTGCCGCTGTTTGAAGTAATGCTTGGAGCCAAATACTTCCTCGGCATTCCGGCCACCGGCTACGCGCCTCAGTAGGATGTTGCCACGATCTTAAGGCACGAGTCCTACTGGCTTTATCTCCTTTTTGCTGTGATCTCGTTTCTCACTTCTCCACAATAAACTTCTCTTCGTTTCCTTTCTTAGGATGCCGCCGCAACGGGTGCAGGCGCGGCTCCGTAAAGTTCTGTTCTGTTCGCTAGGTCACTGTCAGGATCCCACCCCTGACAGATACCCCCCTGAATCTTCCCCTGCAACACCCTCCCACAGGATGTTGCCTGGATCCAACCCAGTCAGGTTCTGACTAACTTCCTATCCAGCCCCCAGTTTTACCAGATTGTGAGGAGTGGCCTAATACATAGAACCCTTTGCTCCCACTGGTGGCCAGAGTGTGAAATGTAGTGTGTGACTGTGATACCTGGTCAGGTGAACTCCTTAAGTGCCATCAGACGTACTATCACTTCCCTTAGTGGCGGAGCATCAGTACTGCAACGACCAGGACTCTGGGGTGCTGCACTCCCCCCCGTGTCATGATCTCCATGGCCAGAGAACTAGCATAAGCCTCAATAGGAACAAGCTCTTGGAAGATGTAACTGTACTGACCATGAACTAAACCTACCGCATCATCTAGAAGTAGCCAGGTAGCATGTCCTACTTTTTATCCCTATATGCCCAGCGCCGGCCGGAGAACTAAATAATGCTAGCAGAGGGAAATATAAGACCTGACTCACCTCTAGAGAAATGCCCAAAAAGGAGACAGAAGCCCCCCACATATATTGGCGGTGATATGAGATGAAACAACAAACGCAGCAGGAAAATAGTTTTAGCAAATTTGAGGTCCGCTTTCTAGATAGCAGAAGACAGAAAGCATACTTTCATGGTCAGTAGAAAACCCTAACAAAACACATCCAGAAATTACTTTAGGACTCTGGCATTAACTCATAATACCAGAGTGGCAATTCCTGATCAACAAGAGCTTTCCAGACACAGTAACGAAACTGCAGCTGTGAACTGGAACCAAAATACAAAAACAAAACATGGACGAATGTCCAACTTATCTAGTAGATGTCTGGGAGCAGGAACAAGCACAGAGAGGCTTCTGATAACATTGTTGACCGGCAAGCATCTAACAGAGAAGCCAGGTTATATAGCGACACCCAGATCTAATCAGAACAGGTGAACAGGGAAGATGATGTCACAAGTTCAATTCCACCAGTAGCCACCGGGGGAGCCCAGAATCCAAATTCACAACAGTACCCCCCCCTCAAGGAGGGGGCACCGAACCCTCACCAGAACCACCAGGGCGATCAGGATGGGCCCTATGAAAGGCACGAACCAGATCAGAGGCATGAACATCAGATGCAGTGACCCAAGAATTATCCTCCTGGCCGTATCCCTTCCACTTGACCAGATACTGGAGTCTCCGTCTGGAAACACGGGAGTCTAGGATTTTTTCCACAACGTACTCCAACTCACCCTCAACCAACACCGGAGCAGGAGGCTCAACGGAAGGCACAACCGGTGCCTCATACCTGCGCAATAACGACCGATGAAAAACGTTATGAATAGAAAAGGATGCAGGGAGGTCCAAACGGAAGGAAACAGGGTTAAGAATCTCCAATATTTTATACGGACCGATGAACCGAGGCTTAAACTTAGGAGATGAGACCCTCATAGGGACAAAACGAGAAGACAACCACACCAAATCTCCAACACAAAGCCGAGGACCAACACGACGGTGACGGTTGGCAAAAAGCTGAGTCTTCTCCTGGGACAACTTTAAATTGTCCATCACCTGCCCCCAGATATGATGCAATCTCTCCACCACCGCATCCACTCCAGGACAATCCGAGGATTCCATCTGACCGGAGGAAAATCGAGGGTGGAACCCCGAATTACAGAAAAACGGGGACACCAAAGTGGCAGAGCTGGCCCGATTATTGAGGGCGAACTCCGCCAATGGCAAAAAAGCAACCCAATCATCCTGGTCAGCAGACACAAAACACCTCAGATATGTCTCCAGGGTCTGATTAGTCCGCTCGGTCTGGCCATTAGTCTGAGGGTGAAAAGCAGACGAAAAAGACAAATCTATGCCCATCCTAGCACAGAATGCCCGCCAAAATCTAGACACAAATTGGGTTCCTCTGTCAGAAACGATATTCTCAGGAATACCATGCAAACGAACAACATTTTGAAAAAACAGGGGCACCAACTCGGAAGAAGAAGGCAATTTGGGCAGGGGAACCAAATGGACCATCTTAGAAAAACGGTCACACACCACCCAGATGACAGACATCTTCTGAGAAACAGGCAGATCTGAAATAAAATCCATCGAGATGTGTGTCCAAGGCCTCTTAGGAATAGGCAAGGGCAACAATAATCCACTAGCCCGAGAACAACAAGGCTTGGCCCGAGCACAAACGTCACAAGACTGCACAAAGCCTCGCACATCTCGTGACAGGGAAGGCCACCAGAAGGATCTTGCCACCAAATCCCTGGTACCAAAAATTCCAGGATGACCTGCCAATGCAGAAGAATGTACCTCAGAGATGACTCTACTGGTCCAATCATCAGGAACAAACAACCTATCAGGCGGACAACGATCCGGTCTATCCGCCTGAAACTCCTGCAAGGCCCGCCGCAGGTCTGGAGAAACGGCTGACAAGATAACTCCCTCCTTAAGAATACCTGTGGGGTCAGAGTTGCCGGGTGAATCAGGCCCAAAACTCCTAGAAAGGGCATCCGCCTTAACATTCTTAGAACCCGGTAGGTACGATACCACAAAATTAAACCGAGAGAAAAATAATGACCAGCGCGCCTGTCTAGGATTCAGGCGCCTGGCGGTCTCAAGATAGATCAAATTTTTGTGGTCAGTCAATACCACCACCTGATGTCTGGCCCCCTCGAGCCAATGGCGCCACTCCTCAAACGCCCACTTCATGGCCAAAAGCTCCCGATTCCCAACATCATAATTCCGCTCAGCGGGCGAAAATTTACGGGAAAAGAAGGCACAAGGCCTCATCACGGCGCAGTCAGAACTTTTCTGCGACAACACTGCCCCAGCCCCGATCTCAGAAGCGTCGACCTCAACCTGAAAAGGAAGAGTCACATCAGGCTGACGCAACACAGGGGCAGAAGAAAAACGGCGCTTAAGCTCCTGAAAGGCCTCCACAGCATCAGGGGACCAATTAGCAACATCAGCACCCTGTCTAGTCAAATCGGTCAATGGCTTAACGACATCCGAAAAACCAGAAATAAATCGACGATAAAAGTTGGCAAAGCCCAAAAATTTCTGAAGACTTTTAAGAGAAGAGGGCTGCGTCCAATCACAAATAGCTTGAACCTTGACAGGATCCATCTCAATGGAAGAGGGAGAAAAAATATATCCCAAAAAGGAAATTCTCTGAACCCCAAAAACGCACTTAGAACCCTTGACACACAGAGAATTAGACCGCAAAACCTGAAAAACCCTCTTAACTTGCCGGACATGAGAGTCCCAATCATCCGAAAAAATCAGAATATCATCCAGATACACTATCATAAATTTATCCAAAAAATGGCGGAAAATATCATGCATAAAGGACTGGAAGACTGAAGGGGCATTAGAAAGACCAAAAGGCATCACCAAATACTCAAAGTGGCCCTCGGGCGTATTAAATGCGGTTTTCCACTCATCCCCCTGCCTGATCCGCACCAAATTATACGCCCCACGGAGATCAATCTTAGAGAACCACTTGGCCCCCTTTATGCGAGCAAACAAATCAGTCAGCAACGGCAATGGGTATTGATATTTAACCGTGATTTTATTCAAAAGCCGATAATCAATACATGGTCTCAAAGAGCCGTCTTTTTTTGACACAAAGAAAAAACCGGCTCCTAAGGGAGATGACGATGGACGAATATGTCCCTTTTCCAAGGACTCCTTTATATATTCTCGCATAGCAGTATGTTCAGGCACAGACAGATTAAATAAACGACCCTTTGGGTATTTACTACCCGGAATTAAATCTATAGCACAATCGCACTCCCGGTGCGGAGGTAATGAACCCAGCTTGGGTTCTTCAAAGACGTCACGATAATCAGACAGGAACTCAGGGATTTCAGAGGGAATAGATGATGAAATGGACACCAAAGGTACGTCCCCATGAGTCCCCTTACATCCCCAGCTCAACACAGACATAGCTCTCCAGTCAAGGACTGGGTTGTGAGACTGCAGCCATGGCAATCCCAGCACCAAATCATCATGTAGATTATACAGCACCAGAAAACGAATAGTCTCCTGGTGATCCGGATTAATACACATAGTCACTTGTGTCCAGTATTGTGGTTTATTATTAGCCAATGGGGTGGAGTCAATCCCCTTCAGAGGAATAAGAGTCTCCAAAGGCTCTAAATCATACCCACAACGATTGGCAAAGGACCAATCCATAAGACTCAAAGCGGCGCCAGAGTCGATATAGGCGTCCGTAGTAATCAGGGGCGGAACTACCGGGGTCGCAGAGGTCGCGGCTGCACCAGGGCCCGGGCCCAAAAGAGGGCCCGGTGCCGCCGCGACCTCTGCGACCTCGGTAGTCCGCCGTGGGCGCAGCTTACCGGGCCGCCGCCAGGATGAATTGCAGGCTGAGCGGCCGGTCACTCATGCCTGGTCTCAGCTAAGCTCAGCTTAGCTCAGCTGTAGCGCGTCCTGAGTGAGCGGTCACGTGGTACCGCTCATTAAGGCTCATGAATATGCGCATATTCATGAGCCTTAATGAGAGCGGTATCACGTGACCGCTCACGCAGGAAGCAGGAGCTGCGAGCCTGCGCCTGTGCGCCGGGAGTCGGGACAGAGAGCCGGAGGGATGTCGCCGTCGGCGCGCCCGCTTGGTGTGAGACTGTCAGCTGACAGGTGAGTATGACAGAGGACAGGGGGGATTGAAGGAGGACGGTAAGCCGCCCGTGCCATGGGAGAAGGAGCGGGGAGCGGAGGGGGGTGGTGGAGTGATGAGCCATGCATGGGGGGGGAGAGTGATGAGCCATGCATGGGGGGGGTAGTGGGGAGTGATGAGCCATGCATAGGGGGAATATGAGTCATGCATACAAGAGGTGGGGGGGATATGAGCCATGCATACAGGGGGCGGGCGGGGGGGGGGGGGGGGGTGGATATGAGCCATGCATACAGGGGGGGAATTATGAGCCATGCATACAGGAGGTGGGGGGGAAATGAGCCATGCATATGGGGATATGAGCCATGCATACGGGGGGGGGGGAATTATGAGCCATGCATACGCGGGGGGATATGAGCCATGCATACAAGATGGGAGGGGGTCATTATACACTATTGAGCATCATATGGGGTCATTATACAGTATGGAGCATCATGTGGGGTCATTATACAGTATGGAGCATCATTTGTGGCCAATATACAGTATGGAGCATCATGTGCGGTCATTATACAGTATGGAGCATCATGTGCGGTCATTATACAGTATGGAGCATCATGTGCGGTCATTATACAGTGTGGAGCATCATGTGCGGTCATTATACAGTATGGAGCATCATGTGCGGTCATTATACAGTATGGAGCATCATGTGCGGTCATTATACAGTATGGAGCATCATGTGCGGTCATTATACAGTGTGGAGCATCATGTGCGGTCATTATACAGTATGGAGCATCATGTGCGGTCATTATACAGTATGGAGCATCATGTGCGGTCATTATACAGTATGGAGCATCATGTGCGGTCATTATACAGTGTGGAGCATCATGTGCGGTCATTATACAGTATGGAGCATCATGTGCGGTCATTATACAGTATGGAGCATCATGTGCGGTCATTATACAGTGTATGGAGCATCATGTGCGGTCATTATACAGTATGGACTAGGGCAGCAGAAACTCTAAATACGGCCCTGACTGTGGGGGCAGGCCGTGCGGCGTCACGTTCCTCGGCTCCTCCTCCTCCTTTTCGCGGGGCTGCCAGGCGCGCGCGCGCTGCCTGGGGGACTTCGAGCGGTGAAGGTACGTGCAGCAACATGTGGGACATGTGGGGGGTGCGACATGTGGGTGCGCCATGCTCTTCCCAGGTCCCGGGCTGCCTGGCGATGCCGATCGCCGGGCCCAGGTATGTCCGGGCGGCAGGAGCCGGTGCCATTATCGTTTAGCTGGGGGGGGGTGCCCTGCATAGTGCTATTGGTCAGCTAGGGGGGGGGTGTTTTTTTTGCAATAGATATTTACTTCTTAGTTTAACATTGTATGCGTGTGTCTGTATATCATTTTTTTTTTTTTTTTGGGGGGGGGGGGGGGGCCCCATTCAAAAGTTCGCACCGGGGCCCGCAGGACTGTTGTTACGCCCCTGGTAGTAATAGATGACAAAGAGCAAATCAGGGTCACAGACAAAATAAATTTAGACTGTAAAGTGCCAATGGGAACGGATTTATCAAGCTTTTTAGTACGCTTAGAGCATGCTGATATAACATGAGTAGAATCCCCACAATAGAAACACAACCCATTTTTCCGTCTAAAATTCTGCCGCTCGCTTCTGGACAGAATTCTATCACACTGCATGTTTTCTGGCGTCTTCTCAGTGGACACCGCCAGATGGTGCACTGGTTTGCGCTCCCGCAGACGCCTATCGATCTGAATGGCCATTGTCATGGACTCATTCAGACTTGCAGGCACAGGGAACCCCACCATAACATCCTTAATGGCATCAGAAAGACCCTCTCTGAAAGTAGCCGCCAAGGCACACTCATTCCACTGAGTAAGCACAGACCATTTACGGAATTTTTGGCAGTAAATTTCAGCTTCATCTTGCCCCTGCGATAGGGACATCAAAGTTTTTTCTGCCTGAAGTTCCAAATGAGGTTCCTCATAAAGCAAGCCCAAGGCCAGAAAAAACGCATCCACATTGCGCAACGCAGGATCCCCTGGTGCCAATGCAAAAGCCCAATCTTGAGGGTCGCCGCGGAGCAAGGAAATCACAATCCCAACCTGCTGTGCAGGGTCTCCAGCAGAACGAGATTTCAGGGACAAAAATAACTTACAATTATTTCTAAAATTCTGAAAGCTAGATCTATTCCCTGAGAAGAATTCCGGCAAAGGAATTCTCGGCTCTGATACCGGAGCATGAATAATAAAATCTTGCAAACTTTGTACTTTCGTGGCGAGATTATTCAAACCTGCAGTTACACTCGGTAGATCCATTATAGACAGGTGAACATAGAGCCATTCAAAGATTAGAAGGAGAGAGAAAAAAAAGAAAGACTGCAGCATAGACAGACTGGCAAGTGATCCAATTAAGAGCACACTAACTACTAGAGAAAAAAAAAAAAAAAAAAAAAAAAAAATTTTCAGCAGACTTCTTATTTCTCTCCTTTCTCAGCCAAGGATTTTAACCCTTTAGTGGGCCGGTCAAACTGTCATGATCTCCATGGCCAGAGAACTAGCATAAGCCTCAATAGGAACAAGCTCTTGGAAGATGTAACTGTACTGACCATGAACTAAACCTACCGCATCATCTAGAAGTAGCCAGGTAGCATGTCCTACTTTTTATCCCTATATGCCCAGCGCCGGCCGGAGAACTAAATAATGCTAGCAGAGGGAAATATAAGACCTGACTCACCTCTAGAGAAATGCCCAAAAAGGAGACAGAAGCCCCCCACATATATTGGCGGTGATATGAGATGAAACAACAAACGCAGCAGGAAAATAGTTTTAGCAAATTTGAGGTCCGCTTTCTAGATAGCAGAAGACAGAAAGCATACTTTCATGGTCAGTAGAAAACCCTAACAAAACACATCCAGAAATTACTTTAGGACTCTGGCATTAACTCATAATACCAGAGTGGCAATTCCTGATCAACAAGAGCTTTCCAGACACAGTAACGAAACTGCAGCTGTGAACTGGAACCAAAATACAAAAACAAAACATGGACGAATGTCCAACTTATCTAGTAGATGTCTGGGAGCAGGAACAAGCACAGAGAGGCTTCTGATAACATTGTTGACCGGCAAGCAACTAACAGAGAAGCCAGGTAATATAGCGACACCCAGATCTAATCAGAACAGGTGAACAGGGAAGATGATGTCACAAGTTCAATTCCACCAGTAGCCACCGGGGGAGCCCAGAATCCAAATTCACAACACCCCCGGTTAAATCCAGTACTCCCGGACTGGGAAGAAAACAACAATACATGTCAGCAAAAGATATACAAAATTTTGAAATGCAATAAACAAGTAAATATAACAGTGCTTCCCTTTGTGGGAGGTGAGGACTCTTGAACGTTACAAACAAAACATGGTTAAATATTTTAAATAACACACTAAAAATAACTTCTATTACCCAGCCGGGTATTCTACTAGGTGCAAATTCTGAACAATAATTTAACTTCTCCTTTAAGGGCGTATAGGCTGAACCCACTAAAAGCTTACTATAAAACTCTAAAATATAAATTAACTTTTTCTTTATTTCTCTCTTCTAAGTGCAACATTTTTCTTTTCACTCTCTGATTTTTCGTATGCAGGACCGCCTGTCTATCTGCCCAGGCCTACTGCCTCTTTTCTTAGTACAGGATCACTGAGCCATCTCACTATGGCTCCCAGGAGGACTCACTCACTAACCCCTACGGGTTTACTTCCTGTCCTCATTCTCTAGTAACATTATTAAACATCCTCTATAACTATCTAGCTAACTACATATTACTTCTATGTAAAACATTATTACCATCTACTTTCTTTAAGGCAACATTATACTTTAAGTGCAACTGGTGAACGTTCCCTTTAAGAAGGAACCAAGTCTCTTCGAGGTAGTGCAGACTCTCTCTATCTGCAAGTCCGGTTAAAGCAATAGCTTCTGTGCTGTACTCAGGGACAGTCTCTTCAAAAAGCTCTCTCTTTTGTAAAACCAGTAAGGGGCACCTTTAAGAAGGTGCAAACTATTTACAATACAGTTTGTGAACCATTCACCGTCCATGATTCGGTAGTCTTTGTGAACGTTGATGAACAAAAGCAAAAATAAAACAAAAGCAAAAATAAAAAGCAATAGGGATCCCAGGTAAACAAAGGGATCCCTTTAAGAACAACCCTGGTCGGGTATTAGCAGCAGAGGACACGCAAGACGAACAGTTAACGAACTATATACAATTTCAGCAGCTTAGGCTCATAAATCAGGAGATGGTTTCCACCAGGGCTTTACCTCACACGTAGCCCTCTGGGGCTTAGAGAGGCTTGGCCCCAAGTCCACCCCCCTCAGCCGAGGAAGGGTGGAACTCAAGGTCACACGTTGGGTCGAGACCGCCGGATGATCCATGGTGCAGGCGGTAATCGGCCCCTCAACAAGGGGTCCGGTCTCCTGGGCCTCAGGGGCGGCCGGAAGAGCTGCGCACCGCTGGACATCCTGAGCCCTCCAACCAGTCCCTCGCTGCCACCGGGAGTAGACTATGGCATCTCCAGGCTGCAGGTCGCGGTCCGCGTCAATCTCTCCATGGCAGGGTTCCACCTCGCCCCGGGCGACATGTACCTTCAGCGGCTCCCCGATCTCCTGAATAACTCCCCGTCCTTTCTGGGAGTTAAAGGTGATCACTACACCCCACTTCGGCGGAGGATCCTGCACTTCTGCTCTCAGATCAATCACGGCCACAGGTTGAGCTTCTCTCTCCTTCTCCTTCCGCCACACGGCCACCAGGCGCCGCTGGTGCTCCATCCATGGCATCAGCTTCAGATCCCGCTCCCGCGGTTCACGGCCCGGTGACAGGGTCCGTGAGTCCTCCGCGGTCAGGTCAGGTGAAGAGGGGAACGCAGGGGACAGGCAGATCTCTGCAGAGTGAACCAGCCGGGAACTCACTCGGGCATGGGCTTCTCAGCACCGCTCCTCCTGCCGGACTTCGGCCGCAACCACCTATTCGTCCGGCGAGCGGCTGCTGGGTCCTCCTCTCGCAAGCAGCTCTGCAGCGGTCAGCGCCCGCTGTAACGGTGGGTCCTGGCTCGCTCCCACCGATGCGGGCTGGCGCCGGGTCGGGTCGTCCCCACATGGCTGCTTGGAGGAGGCCATGTCTGTCCCTTCTTCTAGATCGTCTTCCTGCATTCTCTTTCGTGGGCGGCCCCGTCTCTATGGTCTCCACCCTCCAAAGAGAATGAGAAGGTGGACCTCAGCCGCTGACGGACATGTCCTCAGGATACAGCAATACTTAGACTGGGCGGCCATTGTCTTTCGCGCTCTTCAGCTTGCGTACGCCCACTTCCACGCCCTTCTTCTCCTCCTGCACTCCTCTTAGCGCTGGAATGGCGACGGTTTTGGCGGGAATCGGCAATGCACAGTCTTTGCAATAAGTCACAGTTCAAGCACAATTCAGACACAGTTCCAAGGCACACATGACCTGACTCTTCAGGCTTAAATAGATCCTGTTCGTGACACCAAATTGGAGGGCCCCCAGATGCAGGGCCGTGGGGTACTCGGTACCGGGCCTCTCTGTCTCGGTCCTGGGGTTGTCACGGTGGCTAGACCCGGTCCGTGACCCTGCTAAGGGGCGTCCAATGAAAGGTGTGATGATGGTGCGTGGTGCAGGTCGCGGTGAATAACAAGGACACAGGGTTGCAGTCTCTTTACCTCTTTACTGAAGGCTTCAGGATCCTCAATCCAGAGTACTGCTAACAGGGCTGACTGAGACTGGCCGGTCCGAAGGCACATCCAGAGTTCCCTTTGCAGGTAGAAATCAGTGCCTACCTTCTAGCGCCTGTGTGTTGTAGTACCTCCCTGCTGAGCACCATGGAATAGTCCTCACAACTGTTGTGTCTGTTCCTGATGTTCTTTCTCACAACTCGTATCTGTTCTGATGTTCTTTCTCCGTCCCCCAGATGATATGGATAGGACGCACCTGTATGACGGGTAGGCCTGGAGTTCTTCCGGGACCCTAGCGTCGCCCCTCTCCCACAATTGCCCCCTATGTCTTCTTAGGTGATTTAGGTGAGACAGCCAACCTAAAATTAACTGTCCTGCCGCTGTTTGAAGTAATGCTTGGAGCCAAATACTTCCTCGGCATTCCGGCCACCGGCTACGCGCCTCAGTAGGATGTTGCCACGATCTTAAGGCACGACTCCTACTGGCTTTATCTCCTTTTTGCTGTGATCTCGTTTCTTACTTCTCCACAATAAACTTCTCTTCGTTTCCTTTCTTAGGATGCCGCCGCAACGGGTGCAGGCGCGGCTCCGTAAAGTTCTGTTCTGTTCGCTAGGTCACTGTCAGGATCCCACCCCTGACAGATACCCCCCTGAATCTTCCCCTGCAACACCCTCCCACAGGATGTTGCCTGGATCCAACCCAGTCAGGTTCTGACTAACTTCCTATCCAGCCCCCAGTTTTACCAGATTGTGAGGAGTGGCCTAATACATAGAACCCTTTGCTCCCACTGGTGGCCAGAGTGTGAAATGTAGTGTGTGACTGTGATACCTGGTCAGGTGAACTCCTTAAGTGCCATCAGACGTACTATCACTCCCCTTAGTGGCGGAGCATCAGTACTGCAACGACCAGGACTCTGGGGTGCTGCACTCCCCCCCGGTTAAATCCAGTACTCCCGGACTGGGAAGAAAACAACAATACATGTCAGCAAAAGATATACAAAATTTTGAAATGCAATAAACAAGTAAATATAACAGTGCTTCCCTTTGTGGGAGGTGAGGACTCTTGAACGTTACAAACAAAACATGGTTAAATATTTTAAATAACACACTAAAAATAACTTCTATTACCCAGCCGGGTATTCTACTAGGTGCAAATTCTGAACAATAATTTAACTTCTCCTTTAAGGGCGTATAGGCTGAACCCACTAAAAGCTTACTATAAAACTCTAAAATATAAATTAACTTTTTCTTTATTTCTCTCTTCTAAGTGCAACATTTTTCTTTTCACTCTCTGATTTTTCGTATGCAGGACCGCCTGTCTATCTGCCCAGGCCTACTGCCTCTTTTCTTAGTACAGGATCACTGAGCCATCTCACTATGGCTCCCAGGAGGACTCACTCACTAACCCCTACGGGTTTACTTCCTGTCCTCATTCTCTAGTAACATTATTAAACATCCTCTATAACTATCTAGCTAACTACATATTACTTCTATGTAAAACATTATTACCATCTACTTTCTTTAAGGCAACATTATACTTTAAGTGCAACTGGTGAACGTTCCCTTTAAGAAGGAACCAAGTCTCTTCGAGGTAGTGCAGACTCTCTCTATCTGCAAGTCCGGTTAAAGCAATAGCTTCTGTGCTGTACTCAGGGACAGTCTCTTCAAAAAGCTCTCTCTTTTGTAAAACCAGTAAGGGGCACCTTTAAGAAGGTGCAAACTATTTACAATACAGTTTGTGAACCATTCACCGTCCATGATTCGGTAGTCTTTGTGAACGTTGATGAACAAAAGCAAAAATAAAACAAAAGCAAAAATAAAAAGCAATAGGGATCCCAGGTAAACAAAGGGATCCCTTTAAGAACAACCCTGGTCGGGTATTAGCAGCAGAGGACACGCAAGACGAACAGTTAACGAACTATATACAATTTCAGCAGCTTAGGCTCATAAATCAGGAGATGGTTTCCACCAGGGCTTTACCTCACACGTAGCCCTCTGGGGCTTAGAGAGGCTTGGCCCCAAGTCCACCCCCCTCAGCCGAGGAAGGGTGGAACTCAAGGTCACACGTTGGGTCGAGACCGCCGGATGATCCATGGTGCAGGCGGTAATCGGCCCCTCAACAAGGGGTCCGGTCTCCTGGGCCTCAGGGGCGGCCGGAAGAGCTGCGCACCGCTGGACATCCTGAGCCCTCCAACCAGTCCCTCGCTGCCACCGGGAGTAGACTATGGCATCTCCAGGCTGCAGGTCGCGGTCCGCGTCAATCTCTCCATGGCAGGGTTCCACCTCGCCCCGGGCGACATGTACCTTCAGCGGCTCCCCGATCTCCTGAATAACTCCCCGTCCTTTCTGGGAGTTAAAGGTGATCACTACACCCCACTTCGGCGGAGGATCCTGCACTTCTGCTCTCAGATCAATCACGGCCACAGGTTGAGCTTCTCTCTCCTTCTCCTTCCGCCACACGGCCACCAGGCGCCGCTGGTGCTCCATCCATGGCATCAGCTTCAGATCCCGCTCCCGCGGTTCACGGCCCGGTGACAGGGTCCGTGAGTCCTCCGCGGTCAGGTCAGGTGAAGAGGGGAACGCAGGGGACAGGCAGATCTCTGCAGAGTGAACCAGCCGGGAACTCACTCGGGCATGGGCTTCTCGGCACCGCTCCTCCTGCCGGACTTCGGCCGCAACCACCTATTCGTCCGGCGAGCGGCTGCTGGGTCCTCCTCTCGCAAGCAGCTCTGCAGCGGTCAGCGCCCGCTGTAACGGTGGGTCCTGGCTCGCTCCCACCGATGCGGGCTGGCGCCGGGTCGGGTCGTCCCCACATGGCTGCTTGGAGGAGGCCATGTCTGTCCCTTCTTCTAGATCGTCTTCCTGCATTCTCTTTCGTGGGCGGCCCCGTCTCTATGGTCTCCACCCTCCAAAGAGAATGAGAAGGTGGACCTCAGCCGCTGACGGACATGTCCTCAGGATACAGCAATACTTAGACTGGGCGGCCATTGTCTTTCGCGCTCTTCAGCTTGCGTACGCCCACTTCCACGCCCTTCTTCTCCTCCTGCACTCCTCTTAGCGCTGGAATGGCGACGGTTTTGGCGGGAATCGGCAATGCACAGTCTTTGCAATAAGTCACAGTTCAAGCACAATTCAGACACAGTTCCAAGGCACACATGACCTGACTCTTCAGGCTTAAATAGATCCTGTTCGTGACACCAAATTGGAGGGCCCCCAGATGCAGGGCCGTGGGGTACTCGGTACCGGGCCTCTCTGTCTTGGTCCTGGGGTTGTCACGGTGGCTAGACCCGGTCCGTGACCCTGCTAAGGGGCGTCCAATGAAAGGTGTGATGATGGTGCGTGGTGCAGGTCGCGGTGAATAACAAGGACACAGGGTTGCAGTCTCTTTACCTCTTTACTGAAGGCTTCAGGATCCTCAATCCAGAGTACTGCTAACAGGGCTGACTGAGACTGGCCGGTCCGAAGGCACATCCAGAGTTCCCTTTGCAGGTAGAAATCAGTGCCTACCTTCTAGCGCCTGTGTGTTGTAGTACCTCCCTGCTGAGCACCATGGAATAGTCCTCACAACTGTTGTGTCTGTTCCTGATGTTCTTTCTCACAACTCGTATCTGTTCTGATGTTCTTTCTCCGTCCCCCAGATGATATGGATAGGACGCACCTGTATGACGGGTAGGCCTGGAGTTCTTCCGGGACCCTAGCGTCGCCCCTCTCCCACAATTGCCCCCTATGTCTTCTTAGGTGATTTAGGTGAGACAGCCAACCTAAAATTAACTGTCCTGCCGCTGTTTGAAGTAATGCTTGGAGCCAAATACTTCCTCGGCATTCCGGCCACCGGCTACGCGCCTCAGTAGGATGTTGCCACGATCTTAAGGCACGACTCCTACTGGCTTTATCTCCTTTTTGCTGTGATCTCGTTTCTCACTTCTCCACAATAAACTTCTCTTCGTTTCCTTTCTTAGGATGCCGCCGCAACGGGTGCAGGCGCGGCTCCGTAAAGTTCTGTTCTGTTCGCTAGGTCACTGTCAGGATCCCACCCCTGACAGATACCCCCCTGAATCTTCCCCTGCAACACCCTCCCACAGGATGTTGCCTGGATCCAACCCAGTCAGGTTCTGACTAACTTCCTATCCAGCCCCCAGTTTTACCAGATTGTGAGGAGTGGCCTAATACATAGAACCCTTTGCTCCCACTGGTGGCCAGAGTGTGAAATGTAGTGTGTGACTGTGATACCTGGTCAGGTGAACTCCTTAAGTGCCATCAGACGTACTATCACTCCCCTTAGTGGCGGAGCATCAGTACTGCAACGACCAGGACTCTGGGGTGCTGCACTCCCCCCCGGTTAAATCCAGTACTCCCGGACTGGGAAGAAAACAACAATACATGTCAGCAAAAGATATACAAAATTTTGAAATGCAATAAACAAGTAAATATAACAGTGCTTCCCTTTGTGGGAGGTGAGGACTCTTGAACGTTACAAACAAAACATGGTTAAATATTTTAAATAACACACTAAAAATAACTTCTATTACCCAGCCGGGTATTCTACTAGGTGCAAATTCTGAACAATAATTTAACTTCTCCTTTAAGGGCGTATAGGCTGAACCCACTAAAAGCTTACTATAAAACTCTAAAATATAAATTAACTTTTTCTTTATTTCTCTCTTCTAAGTGCAACATTTTTCTTTTCACTCTCTGATTTTTCGTATGCAGGACCGCCTGTCTATCTGCCCAGGCCTACTGCCTCTTTTCTTAGTACAGGATCACTGAGCCATCTCACTATGGCTCCCAGGAGGACTCACTCACTAACCCCTACGGGTTTACTTCCTGTCCTCATTCTCTAGTAACATTATTAAACATCCTCTATAACTATCTAGCTAACTACATATTACTTCTATGTAAAACATTATTACCATCTACTTTCTTTAAGGCAACATTATACTTTAAGTGCAACTGGTGAACGTTCCCTTTAAGAAGGAACCAAGTCTCTTCGAGGTAGTGCAGACTCTCTCTATCTGCAAGTCCGGTTAAAGCAATAGCTTCTGTGCTGTACTCAGGGACAGTCTCTTCAAAAAGCTCTCTCTTTTGTAAAACCAGTAAGGGGCACCTTTAAGAAGGTGCAAACTATTTACAATACAGTTTGTGAACCATTCACCGTCCATGATTCGGTAGTCTTTGTGAACGTTGATGAACAAAAGCAAAAATAAAACAAAAGCAAAAATAAAAAGCAATAGGGATCCCAGGTAAACAAAGGGATCCCTTTAAGAACAACCCTGGTCGGGTATTAGCAGCAGAGGACACGCAAGACGAACAGTTAACGAACTATATACAATTTCAGCAGCTTAGGCTCATAAATCAGGAGATGGTTTCCACCAGGGCTTTACCTCACACGTAGCCCTCTGGGGCTTAGAGAGGCTTGGCCCCAAGTCCACCCCCCTCAGCCGAGGAAGGGTGGAACTCAAGGTCACACGTTGGGTCGAGACCGCCGGATGATCCATGGTGCAGGCGGTAATCGGCCCCTCAACAAGGGGTCCGGTCTCCTGGGCCTCAGGGGCGGCCGGAAGAGCTGCGCACCGCTGGACATCCTGAGCCCTCCAACCAGTCCCTCGCTGCCACCGGGAGTAGACTATGGCATCTCCAGGCTGCAGGTCGCGGTCCGCGTCAATCTCTCCATGGCAGGGTTCCACCTCGCCCCGGGCGACATGTACCTTCAGCGGCTCCCCGATCTCCTGAATAACTCCCCGTCCTTTCTGGGAGTTAAAGGTGATCACTACACCCCACTTCGGCGGAGGATCCTGCACTTCTGCTCTCAGATCAATCACGGCCACAGGTTGAGCTTCTCTCTCCTTCTCCTTCCGCCACACGGCCACCAGGCACCGCTGGTGCTCCATCCATGGCATCAGCTTCAGATCCCGCTCCCGCGGTTCACGGCCCGGTGACGGGGTCCGTGAGTCCTCCGCGGTCAGGTCAGGTGAAGAGGGGAACGCAGGGGACAGGCAGATCTCTGCAGAGTGAACCAGCCGGGAACTCACTCGGGCATGGGCTTCTCGGCACCGCTCCTCCTGCCGGACTTCGGCCGCAACCACCTATTCGTCCGGCGAGCGGCTGCTGGGTCTTCCTCTCGCAAGCAGCTCTGCAGCGGTCAGCGCCCGCTGTAACGGTGGGTCCTGGCTCGCTCCCACCGATGCGGGCTGGCGCCGGGTCGGGTCGTCCCCACATGGCTGCTTGGAGGAGGCCATGTCTGTCCCTTCTTCTAGATCGTCTTCCTGCATTCTCTTTCGTGGGCGGCCCCGTCTCTATGGTCTCCACCCTCCAAAGAGAATGAGAAGGTGGACCTCAGCCGCTGACGGACATGTCCTCAGGATACAGCAATACTTAGACTGGGCGGCCATTGTCTTTCGCGCTCTTCAGCTTGCGTACGCCCACTTCCACGCCCTTCTTCTCCTCCTGCACTCCTCTTAGCGCTGGAATGGCGACGGTTTTGGCGGGAATCGGCAATGCACAGTCTTTGCAATAAGTCACAGTTCAAGCACAATTCAGACACAGTTCCAAGGCACACATGACCTGACTCTTCAGGCTTAAATAGATCCTGTTCGTGACACCAAATTGGAGGGCCCCCAGATGCAGGGCCGTGGGGTACTCGGTACCGGGCCTCTCTGTCTTGGTCCTGGGGTTGTCACGGTGGCTAGACCCGGTCCGTGACCCTGCTAAGGGGCGTCCAATGAAAGGTGTGATGATGGTGCGTGGTGCAGGTCGCGGTGAATAACAAGGACACAGGGTTGCAGTCTCTTTACCTCTTTACTGAAGGCTTCAGGATCCTCAATCCAGAGTACTGCTAACAGGGCTGACTGAGACTGGCCGGTCCGAAGGCACATCCAGAGTTCCCTTTGCAGGTAGAAATCAGTGCCTACCTTCTAGCGCCTGTGTGTTGTAGTACCTCCCTGCTGAGCACCACGGGATAGTCCTCACAACTGTTGTGTCTGTTTCTGATGTTCTTTCTCACAACTCGTATCTGTTCTGATGTTCTTTCTCCGTCCCCCAGATGATATGGATAGGACGCACCCGTATGACGGGTAGGCCTGGAGTTCTTCCGGGACCCTAGCGTCGCCCCTCTCCCACAATTGCCTCCTATGTCTTCTTAGGTGATTTAGGTGAGACAGCCAACCTAAAATTAACTGTCCTGCTGCTGTTTGAAGTAACGCTTGGAGCCAAATACTTCCTCGGCGTTCCGGCCACTGGCTACGCGCCTCAGTAGGATGTTGCCACGATCTTAAGGCACGACTCCTACTGGCTTTATCTCCTTTTTGCTGCGATCTCGTTTCTCACTTCTCCACAATAAACTTCTCTTCGTTTCCTTTCTTAGGATACCGCCGCAACGGGTGCAGGCGCGGCTCCGTAACGTTCTGTTCTGTTCGCTAGGTCACTGTCAGGATCCCACCCCTGATAGAGACCCCCCTGAAACTTCAACTGCAACACCCTCTGCCACAGGATGTTGCCTGGATCCAACCCAGTCAGCTTCTGACTAACTTCTTATCCAGCCCCCAGTTTTACCAGAGTGTGAGGAGTGGCCTAATACATAGAACCCTTTGCTCCCCCTGGTGGCCAGAGTGTGAAATGTAGTGTGTGACTGTGATACCTGGTCAGGTGAACTCCTTAAGTGCCATCAGACGTACCATCACTCCCCTTAGTGGCGGAGCGTCAGTACTGCAACGACCAGGATTCTGGGGCGCTGCAGCTGTACAGTACTACTTAGCCATGCGGAGAGACTCGGGAGTGATGGAGCTCTATTTGCCTCCTGCAGCACAGATTTTCCTAAAATAGTTTGTGGACTCTATATACAGATCACCTAATTTCTAGAAGAGCAGAATACCCCCTGCTAGTGACCCCATTTTGGAAATTATACCCCTTTGGGAATTTGTCTATAGGTGTAGTGCCAATTTTGACTCCATGTGTGTTTTCCAGAAACAAGTGGAGCGCCCCCACACCGCCGCAGGGCCGAGGGGTACCCGGAGCCGGGCCTCTGGGTCTCAGTCCTGGGGTTGTCACGGTGGCTAGACCCGGTCCGTGGCCCTGTCTGTCAGTGGGGGACGTCCGGTGAAATAAGTGGTGTTGTAACGGTGCAGTTGTGGGGTGCAGGTCGCGGTAAATAACGAGGACACCAGGTTGCAGTCTCTTTACCTCTTTACTGGAGATCTCTGAGTCCTCAGTCCAGAATACGGTTCACCAGGCTGCGCAAGTCCGGCCGGTCCAATGGCACCTCCAGAGTTCACTTCACAGGTGGAAATCGGTGCCTTCCTTCTTAGCGCTATGTGTTGTAGTCCTCCCCTGCTGTGCTTACGGAAAGTACCCCACAACCGTTGTGTCTGTTTCTTAAGTTCCCTCACAACTCGATTAAATGATGTTCTTCTAATCTTCCGTCCCTTCCTGATGTTACAGTTAGAACGGCACCCGTTTGTCGGATAGGCCTGGAGTTCTTCCGGGACCCTAGAGACGCCCCTCTCCCGCAATTGCCTCCCAAGACTTCATAGGTGATATGTGTTAGACAGCCCGCCTTAAACTGACTGTCCTGCCGCTGTTTAGAGTATTGCTTGAAGCTGAATGTTATAATACTCCCTCGGCGTTCCGGCCACCGGTAGTGCGCCTCAGTAGGGTGTTGCTCCGGTCTTACAGCACGACCCCTACTGGAATTCTCCTATTGCTTGATCTCGTTTCTCACTCAGCACAATCTATCTCGCTTCTAGTCCTTTCTTGGGTCCCGCCGCTTCCCGGAGCTGGCGCGGACCCGTTACGTTCTTTTCAATGCCAAGCCTCTGTCAGGATCCCACCCCTGACAGAGACCCTACTGTCTCTTCCTCCACAACACCCTCTGCCACTAGGTTTTGCTTCGTCCAATCCAGTCAGCTTTCTGATCTAACTTCCTGCCTGACCCCCAGTTTACCCACTATGGTGGGGAGTGGCCTAATGAATAGAACCCTTAGCTCCCCCCGGAGGCCCGGCTGTGAAATGTATTGGTGTCTGTGATACCTGGTCAGATGAACTCCTTCAGTGCCATCGGACGCACCATAGCTCCCCATAGTGGCGGAGCCACAGTACTGCAACGACCAGGACTCTGGGGCGCTGCACTCCCCCCTGGTTAAACACAGTACTCCGGGACTGGGAAGAAAACAACAATACAAGTTTAGCAAAAAGACATACAATTTTGTTGAGTGCAAATAATAAGTATACTTGAACAGAGCTTCCCTTTATGGGAGGTGAGGACACTTGAACGTTACAAAACATGGTTAAATATTAAAACATTATAAATTACAGGCTACAAATAACTCCTGTTACCCAACCGGGTATTCTACTAAGTGCAAAAACTGCTGAATAATACTTGAACATTGCCCTTAAGGACATACACTCTGTATCCACCAAAGGCCTTCCTATAATCACATTATAAGGTAAATTAACTTTTTCATTCTCCTTCTTTGGATCTGCAGGACCGCCTGTCCTATCGGCACCAGACCTACTGCCTCTCCTTTCTGTTACAGGACCGCCCCGTTCAGCCAGGGCCTACTGCCTTTTCAACTACTATACACAGTATAGAACATAACTTTTCTTTCAGTTTGAGAACACTGAGCCGGCTCTACTTGGCTACTATAAGGACTCACCCACTAACCCTTACGGGTTCACTTTCTGTCCTCTGTAACACATTACTAACTCTTTCTTAACTTTCTATGGAGGACTCAGGGTTTACCTTCTATCCCCATTTTCTTATCAACATTATCAACTATCTTCTTAGATCATCAACCTTCATTAATACTTTCTTACTTCCGACTATGCAGGACACTCTGTCTACCCCTAGGGGCCTACTGCACCTTCCTTCTGTCTCTCAATCTTTCTTCTAAGGAACATTATCAGCATTTCTTTACAGTTAACCAGTTGGATACATATAACTTTTACATGTAAGTATCATCATTTTCTCTTATCAAACATCATTGCTATCTATCAGTCTTAAAGCAATACCATTTCTTTAAGTGCAACATGTGAACATCCCCTTTAAGAGGGGACCAAATCTTTAGGAGGTAGCATTTGTTCTCTAGCTACCAGTCCATTCTCAGCAAAAGCTCCGGTATGGTATCTTCGCAAAGAGTCTTTAAGTAGAACAGTAGGAAACACCCTTAAGAAGGTGTAAACTATTTACAAGGAAGAGTTTGTATCATGCATTGTTCATGATTTAGCAGTTTTTATAACATTGTGGAACAAAAAAGCAAAAATGAAAGTGAAAGCAAAAATAAAAAGCAATAGGGATCCCGGGTAAACAAAGGGATCCCTTTAAGAGTTAACCCAGGACGGGTTTTAGCAGCAAAACAGCAAGGAAATAAACAGTTAACTATTTACAGTTTCAGGTTTCCGAGGCTTAGTTGAACGGCTTCCATGGCTGCACCTGGCACTTAACCCCTCTTGGCCCGGGAAGGGTGAAGTCCAGGGTTGCACCTAGTTCTGGACACACGCCGTTAATCCGTCTCTCATGTACAGTTAAATCATGCGCAGCGATGGAGGCCTGCGCAGCTTGAGTATGGGCATTTGCTGCAGCAGAGGTAGCGGCTGCTGCAAGATCAGTCACTGGAATGGAGTCAGCAGCTGTGGCACTAGCAGTCACTGGAGTGGTGTCGGTCGTCAGGGCAGGGTGGCTCTTCCTACCTGCTTCAGATGCGGTTCCTCCGGTGCCGGTCTGCTCCGTCTCCGCTGGGGTCTGGAACGCTGGCTGCGGGGCCTTGTGCTGCGACGCTGTCATCTCTGCTTGCAGCACCTCGCTTTCCAGCAGGGCCTTGCTTTCTGGCTTCGGAGCGCTGGAACTTCTTTCTTGCTCCGGACCAGACGAGGCTGCCGACAGACGTCTGGCGAGGCTCCCGATGATGGTCTTCTTCCACCCGGCCTCAGTGCTCAGCTGCATCCGCCGGGGTTGGTGGATCAGCCCATCCGCTCCCGTCTGCAGGAGGTCAGCGTCAACTGTGCAGGACTGGCTGCGGTGCCTCTCCGGGTAGCTGGGGGAGTCCTCGGCTCCGACCCCACACTCCGGCTCCGGGCGGCTGGCCATGGCGTCCTCCATGTCGCTCGCTTCTTCTTCCTGGTCCTTTTCCCGCTTTCTCCTTCGTGGGCGGTTCCGTTTTCTCTGTCTCTGCCCACCATTGAGGATCAGGAGGCGGATCTCGGCTGCTGACGGACACGTCCTCAAGGGGCCGAGATATTTAGACTGGGCGGCCATTGTCTTTCGCGCTCTTCAGCTTGTTCACGCCCACTTCCACGCCCTTCTTCTTCTCCTGCGCTCTCCTTAGCGCTGTAATGGCGGCGGTTTTGGCGCAAACTTTTGGCGGCAAGTGACAATCCACAGTCTTTGCAATAAAGTACAGTAAATCACAGTTCCAAGGCACACATGACCTGATTCTTCAGGCCTAAGTAGATCCTGTTCGTGACGCCAAGTTTGGAGCGCCCCCACACCGCCGCAGGGCCGAGGGGTACCCGGAGCCGGGCCTCTGGGTCTCAGTCCTGGGGTTGTCACGGTGGCTAGACCCGGTCCGTGGCCCTGTCTGTCAGTGGCGGACGTCCGGTGAAATAAGTGGTGTTGTAACGGTGCAGTTGTGGGGTGCAGGTCGCGGTAAATAACGAGGACACCAGGTTGCAGTCTCTTTACCTCTTTACTGGAGATCTCTGAGTCCTCAGTCCAGAATACGGTTCACCAGGCTGCGCAAGTCCGGCCGGTCCAATGGCACTTCCAGAGTTCACTTCACAGGTGGAAATCGGTGCCTTCCTTCTTAGCGCTATGTGTTGTAGTCCTCCCCTGCTGTGCTTACGGAAAGTACCCCACAACCGTTGTGTCTGTTTCTTAAGTTCCCTCACAACTCGATTAAATGATGTTCTTCTAATCTTCCGTCCCTTCCTGATGTTACAGTTAGAACGGCACCCATTTGTCGGATAGGCCTGGAGTTCTTCCGGTACCCTAGAGACGCCCCTCTCCCGCAATTGCCTCCCAAGACTTCATAGGTGATATGTGTTAGACAGCCCGCCTTAAACTGACTGTCCTGCCGCTGTTTAGAGTATTGCTTGAAGCTGAATGTTATAATACTCCCTCGGCGTTCCGGCCACCGGTAGTGCGCCTCAGTAGGGTGTTGCTCCGGTCTTACAGCACGACCCCTACTGGAATTCTCCTATTGCTTGATCTCGTTTCTCACTCAGCACAATCTATCTCGCTTCTAGTCCTTTCTTAGGGCACCGCCGCTTCCCGGAGCTGGCGCGGACCCGTTACGTTCTTTTCAATGCCAAGCCTCTGTCAGGATCCCACCCCTGACAGAGACCCTACTGTCTCTTCCTCCACAACACCCTCTGCCACTAGGTGTTGCTTCGTCCAATCCAGTCAGCTTTCTGATCTAACTTCCTGCCTGACCCCCAGTTTACCCACTATGGTGGGGAGTGGCCTAATGAATAGCACCCTTAGCTCCCCCCGGAGGCCCAGCTGTGAAACATATTGGTGTCTGTGATACCTGATTGGAGGAACTCCTTCAGTGCCATCGAACGCACCGTGGCTCCCCTTAGTGGCGGAGCCACAGTACTGCAACGACCAGGACTCTGGGGCGCTGCACTCCCCCCTGGTTAAACACAGTACTCCGGGACTGGGAAGAAAACAACAATACAGGTTAGCAAAAAGACATACAAATTTGTTGAGTGCAAAACAATAAGCATACTTGAACAGGCTTCCCTTTATGGGAGGTGAGGACACTTTAACGTTTCAAAACATAATCAAATATCATAGCAACAGGCTACAATTAACTCTCATTACCCAACCGGGTATTCTACTAAGTGCAAATGCTGGAACAATAAATTAACATTGCCTTTAGGAAACATACACTCTTAGTTTACCAAAGGCCTTCCTATAATCACATTACAGGGCAAGGTAACTTCACATTCTCCTACTTTGAACCTGCAGGACCGCCTGTCCCTATGGCACCAGACCTACTGCCTCTCCTTTCTTTTACAGGACCGCCCCGTTCAGCCAGGGCCTACTGCCTTTCTCTACTATACATAGTATAGACATAACATTCCTTTCCATTTGAGAGCATGGAGCCCACTCTACTTGGCTCCTATAAGGACTCACTCACTAACCCCTACGGGTCTACTTTCTGTCCTTAGTAACGAACTAACTTTCTATGGGGACGCAGGGTTTACCTTCTATCCTCACCTTCGTTATTACTTCTTTACTTTCAGTTAAACGGAACTCTACATCTACCCCTACGGGCTTTCTACATCTTTCTCTTCAAAGAACATTATCTAGGTTTCACATTTTAAACAAATTAAACACACATAACTTTTCCATGAAAAACAGTTACATTTCCTTCAAAGCATTATCTTGACATTACTGTTCTAAAACAGTATCACTTTCAAGTTCAATTCTAACCTCCCCTTTAAGAGGAGATCAAGTCTTTCTGAGGTAGCTCTTCTTCTCAGCCTACCAGTCCATGCAAAGGCTCCGGAATGGTATCTTCGCAAAATGTCTTTAAACAAAACCAGTAGGAAGCACCTTTAAGAAGGTGCAAACTATTTACAAGAAAGTTCAAATCATGCACAGTCCATGATTTCGCAGTTTGTGTAACTTTGTGCAAAACTTCAAGAAAACAACAATAGTGACCCTGGGTCAACAAAGGGGTCACCTTTCTTAAAGTTTACCCTGGACGGGTTTAGCAGCAACTTAAAAAAACAAACAGTAACTATTTACATTTTCAGGTTTCCGAGGTTTACTCTTGCTCAGGTGGCTTGGGCTCCTGCCCCCCGGCCACTGTGGTGCCAGTGTCTGCGGTTCGAACGTGCAGATGAACTCGACTGGCCAACTCGGTGGCCGCTACCAGGCGCACCGTTGCGATGGTGACAAGGTCGGGTGCTCCTGGGACCAGGTCCGAGGTGGTAAGGGTCGCGGCTCCAAACATACACCGCCGAACATTCCGTGCATACCACCCGAGCGGGTTCTGGTGGCGGCTGTAGGTCACCTGATCCCCCTTTTGCAATGGTTCTCCACTTCGGCCACAGCAGGGAGCCCTCACGTTACAGTGCGCAACAAAAACGTCAGTATCCAATCCCGGCTCGTGTATGAGGCCCCACCCCCTTCTTGCATGGTAGGCCAACACAGTGCCCCGCCTTATCACGTCTCTGTCATCCCATGCCGGAGGGGATTGTTGTATTTTCGGTGGATCCATCGGCTCGGCCTCTTTCCGGCCTTTCCACTGTAGAATCAAGCACTGTCTATATTGTTCCCACGTAAGCACCGCAAGAGTGGACCCGTTCTCCTGGGATCCATCTGTCCCAACCCAGGGGCTGTCCCACCGAAGAACTACTCCATCTAGACTCACATCCACGGGCTCCCCCACTCTAGTCGACAGCGGTGGCACCATCCTCCCCAGGTCACCAGGGGATAACACCATTAACCCTGCCGAGAAGGGTCGACCTTTACTGAGATGGAGGTGGGTCGGGGAAGCGGACTCGTGAGGGGGAGCAGGGGCGTCTTCCGTACCTACGCCTGATGTGGTTCCACCGATGTCGATCCGGTCCGCTGACAAGAACGCTGGAGTCGGCTGCTGCTCGGACCGCGGCTCTTCCGATGCGGCCCCCGAACGCTGCTCCGCTCGCTGTGGTTCCTCCTCCACGGACTCCAAGGTCAGGGTTGGTGGACTCAGCTCTGCTATCTGTTCCAGGAGTTTCAGGTCCTCCGGCTGCAGGGGACATAAGTCCGTCTCCGGTGAAGAGGGGCAAGCCGGAGTCGCATCTTCCTCGCTCAGGCACTTGCTGTTCATCATCGCTGCCTGATAGTCGGTGGCAGTGCATGCACCTGACTCCGCCATTTCTCCGAGGTCGGGCTTCTCCATCTCCTGCTTCCCGCCGTTGCAAATCAGGAGGTTGTCTTCTGCTTTGGGGCAGGTCATCTCCTTGCAGCCCGAAGCGCAGAGGGCGGTATCCATTTCTCGCGCCATTCTGGTAGTCTCCTCCCATAGCACGCCCTCCTTCTTCTCCAAAGTAGCAATGGCGGCGGCTTTTGGCGGGAACTTCTATTGGTCAGTGGTAGCACACAGTCTCTCAATAAAGCTACAGTTCATGCACAACAAATCACAGTCTCTAGGCACACATGACCTGATTCTTCAGGCTTAAGTAGATCCTGTTCGTGACGCCAAGATTTGGAGCGCCCCCACACCGCCGCAGGGCCGAGGGGTACCCGGAGCCGGGCCTCTGGGATCTCAGTCCTGGGGTTGTCACGGTGGCTAGACCCGGTCCGTGGCCCTGTCTGTCAGTGGGGGACGTCCGTTGCAAATAGGTGCTGTTAACGGTGGTATAGCGGTGCAGTTGTGGGGTGCAGGTCGCGGTAAATAACGAGGACACCAGGTTGCAGTCTCTTTACCTCTTTACTGGAGATCTCTCGGTCCTCAGTCCAGAATCCGGTCCACCAGGCTGCGCAAGTCCGGCCGGTCCAATGGCACTTCCAGAGTTCTCCTCACAGGTGGAAATCAGTGCCTTCCTTCTTAGCGCTTTGTGTTGTAGTCCTTCCCTGCTGTGCTTATGGAAAGTACCCCACAACTGTTGTGTCTGTTTCTTAAGTTCCCTCACAACTCGATTAACTGATCTTCTGCTAATCTTCCGTCCCTTCCTGATGTTACAGTAAGAACGGCACCCGTTTGTCAGGTAGGCCTGGAGTTCTTCCGGGACCCTAGACACGCCCCTCTCCCGCAATTGCCCCCCAAGACTTCATAGGTGATATGTGGTAGACAGCCCGCCTGAGACTGACTGTCCTGCCGCTGTTTGGAGTATGGCTTAAAGCTGTATATTATTCCACTCCCTCGGCGTTCCGGCCACCGGTAATGCGCCTCAGCAAGGTGCTGCCTCTTTCAACAAAACCCCTGCTGGTATTCTCCTTCTGCTTGATTTCGTTTCTCACTCAGCACAATCTATCTCGCTTCTAATCCTTTCTTAGGGCACCGCCGCTATTCTGAGCAGGCACGGTCCCGTTACGTTCTTTCAATGCCAAGCCTCTGCCAGGATCCCACCCCTGGCAGAGACCCTACTGTCTCTTCCTCCACAACCCCCTCTCTCACTAGGTGTTGCTTCGTTCGATCCAGTCAGCTTTCTCTACTAACTTCCTGCCTGACCCCCAGTTTACCCACTATGGTGGGGAGTGGCCTAATGAATAGCACCCTTAGCTCCCCCCGGAGGCCCAGCTGTGAAACATATTGGTGTCTGTGATACCTGATTGGAGGAACTCCTTCAGTGCCATCGAACGCACCGTGGCTCCCCTTAGTGGCGAAGCCACAGTACTGCAACGACCAGGACTCTGGGGCGCTGCACTGATACATCTCAGATGGGAAAGGGGTTAAAGAACCTTTTCCAGTGTGACTATGATGTCACCAACGATCCTTCTTCTCTTCTACGAAACTACACTGATAATGCATGCAGCCGATCAGTGGTTTTAGGACTATGATTGGCCAGTCTAATAGGTCCCAAAGAACTTTTCTCTCTGGCTCAGATGTTAGAGAACATCACTTGTACAGATACAAGCAGCAGAATCTCTTGTACTTGTGCTTTATACCAACTCCTGCACAGAGGAAGAATAATCCAAGAAATTGATGGCTCAGTGGTTAGTGGTCCTGGGTTCAAATCCCACTAAGGCCAACATCTGCAAGGCGTTTGCATGTCCTCCCCATTTTTGTGTGGGTTTCCTACAGTTTCCTCCCACACTCCAAAGACATACTGATAGGGAATTTAGATTGTGAGCCCCAATGGGGACAGTGATGATGATGTCTGTAAAACTCTGTGGAATTAAGGGCGCTATATAAGTGAGTAAAATAAATAAATCATGTGAGTGTCACCATCTTAATTGCCATTAAGGTGGCTGTATCACTGTCCAGAATTTGTGGATAACAAGGAGCCTTTAAAACGTAACTTTAGTTAAGAAATCGTGCCTCTTGTTACTGCTTAGTTTAGGGTTTAGCGTCCATCCCCTTTTACTACATATCTACTATTGCATAATAACACATCTGGCTTATTGTGTCAGAGAGGTTCTTGTAGAGGATCTAATAAGCGATTATTTACTAACTCCTTTTTTTCAGTCCCAGTGGATGGGAAGAGGAGTCCAGAATTTGAGCTGATACATTCACTGCATATTTCTACAGCCAGCCTTCGACCCACCAAGTGCACTGAAAAATTAGGGCCAAAATTCATATTACAGTTTTTTAGGATTTTCTTTTTTCTATTCTTAAATATGAGCTTGCTCGTTTTTTTTTTTCTTCTCCAGGCCTGGTATAAATAAACTATTGGAAATATTGAATATTAAGCAAATAATTAAATCAAATCGCATTATTCGTCAGACAAACGCTTTATTTTTGCTCCAAAACATAATTGAACTTTCAGAGAGTTCTGAGAATTACTTCTGTAGCATTGCATAAGAACAACTAATTAATGCAAATAAATCATACATAGTTTAAAAAAGACGTTAAACAAAATGCCTAATTAAAGAAACAATTCATGCCCCCAGGGTTTCTCAATTCTTCTTTTCTATGCTGCGGTTTTGCTCAAGGCCCAATTCTCTCATCCAACACTCCATAGCTTTAATTTTGCCTTTATTCTGCCTTAACAAAAATGTCTTTAATTAGTAAATTTTACAATTTATTTATAACACCTTTTTAAGCCAAGACAGGATTTCTCACAAAATGGAACAGTGACAAATGAAAATGATATCAGAAACTTCTGCAAATGACTCCTATAAGGATCCAGGTGATGTGCGTCTTCACAAGCTACCTCTGATGGTATCCGGCACAAGGAAGATGTGATGGCCTCAGCTCCATCTGTGAAGGGCACATGCGCCAACTAACACTGGAGATAACTAGTGGTGATGTATCTGGGGGACATCAAACAAGATGGGTGAAAGGGTAGGGACAAGGGTGATTTTTTTTTTTATAGAGAACAGCTCCACCTCCTTGACTTCTTACTGCCATTTCAATACAGTGTTCAAAATTGTATTTCTCCTTTCTACTTCTGCCCTAAGAAGGAAGATGATCTTTGTAAACCTGTCACTCATCATTGTAATAATATCAGACTTTTACTAAGATGCCATCAACCCCATTTATTATTTTTTTTAAGGAGATGGCTTACAATGTCCTAATATTCAAGAAAACATTTAACAAGTCATGCAAGTGCTTCTCACAAAATTAGAATATCATCAAAAAGTTAATTTATTTCAGTTCTTCAATACAAAGAGTGAAACTCTTATATTATATAGAGTCATTACAAACAGAGTGATCTATTTCAAGTGTTTATTTCTGTTAATGTTGATGATTATGGCTTACAGCCAATGAAAACCCAAAAGTCATTAGTAATTAGAATACTTTATAACACCAGCTTGAAAAATGATTTTAAAATCTGAAATGTTGGCCTACTGAAATGCATGTTCAGTAAATGCACTCAGTACTTGGTCGGGGCTCCTTTTGCATCAATTACTGCATCAATGCAGCATGGCATGGAGGCGATCAGCCTGTGGCACTGCTGAGGTGTTATGGAAGCCCAGGTTGCTTTGATAGCAGCCTTCAGCTCGTCTGCATTGTTGGGTCTGTTGTCTCTCATCTTCCTCTTTACAATACCCCATAGATCCTCTATGGGGTTAAGGTCAAGCGAGTTTGCTGCCAATCACGCACAGTGATACTATTGTTTTTAAACCAGGTATTGGTACATTTGGCAGTGTGGACAGGTGCCAAGTCCTGCTGGAGAATTAAATTTCCATCTTCAAAAAGCTTGTCATCAGATGGAAGTATGAAGTGCTCTAAACTTTTCTGTTAGACGGCTGCTGTGACTTTGGTCTTGATAAAACACAGTGGACCTACACCAGCAGATGACATGGCTCCCCAAATCATTGATTGTGGAAACTTCACACTAGACCTCAGGCAGCTTGGATTGTCTATCTCTCCACTCTTCCTCCACACTCTGGGACCTTGATTTCCAAATGAAATGCAAAATTTACTTTAATCTGAAAACAACACCTTGGACCACTGAACAACAGTCCAGTTCTTGTTCTCCTTGGCCCAGGTAATACGCTTCTGGTGTTGTCTATTGGTCATGAGTGGCTTGACATAAGGAATGCAACACTTGTAGCCCATGTCCTGGATACGTCTGTGTGTGGTGGCTCTTGAAGCTATGACTCCAGCAGCAGTCCACTCCTTGTGAATCACCCCCAAAATTTTAAATGGCCTTTTCTTAACAATCCTTCAAGGCTGAGGTTATCCCGGTTGCTTGTGCACCTTTTTCTACCACACTTTTTCCTTCCACTCAACTTTCCATTAATATGCTTGGATAAAGCACTATGTGAACAGCCAGCTTCTTTCGCAATGACCTTTTGTGGCTTACCCTCCTTGTGGAGTGTGTCAATGACTGCCTTCTGGGCATCTGTCAAGTCAGCAGTCTTCCCCATGATTGTGAAGCCTACTGAAACAGACTAAGGGACCTTTTTAAACACCTTTAAAAAAAACCTTTGCAGGTATTTTTTTGTTAGACATTCTAATTTACTGAGATAAAAACTTTTGTGTTTTCATTGGCTGTAAGCCATAATCATCAACATAAACAGAAATAAACACTTGAAATAGATCACTCTGTTTGTAATGACTCTATATACAGTGGGGGAAATAAGTATTTGATCCCTTGCTGATTTTGTAAGTTTGCCCACTGACAGAGACATGAAAAGTCTATAATTTTAAGGGTAGGTTAACCCCCTCATGACCTTGGGATTTTCCGTTTTTTTGTGTTCTATTTTCGCTCCCCTCCTTCCCAGAGCCATTACTTTTTTATTTTTCTGTCAATATGGCCATGTGAGGGCTTATTTTTTGCGAAACAAGTTGTACTTTTGAACAACATCATTGGTTTTGGCATGTCGTTTTTCTAGAAAACGGGAAAAAAATTCCAAGTGCGATGAAATTGCAAAAAAAAGGGCAATCCCACATTTGTTTTTTGTTTGGCTTTTTTACTAGGTTCACTAAATGCTAAAACTGACCTGCCATTATGATTCTCCAGGTCATTACGAGTACATAGACACCAAACATGTCTAGGTTCTCTTTTATCTAAGTGGTGAAAAAAAATTCCAAACTTTGCTAAAAAAAAAATGGTGCCATTTTCCGATACCCATAGCGTCTCCATTTTTCGTGATCTAGGGTCGGATGAGGACTTATTTTTTTGCGTGCCGAGCTGGCGTTTTAATGATACCATTTTGGTGCAGATACGTTCTTTTGATCGCCCGTTATTGCATTTTAATGCAATGTCGCGGCGACCAAAATAACGTAATCCTGGCGTTTCTCATTTTTTCCTCGCTACGCCGTTTAACGATCAGGTTAATCCTTTTTTCTACGCCAAAGGTGTAGATGGAGAAGAGTAGGGGTCCTATAACTGAGCCTTGAGGAACATCGACAGACGGGGCGAGGTGAGGAGGTGGTGTGTGTGAGAGGGACACACAATGTCCGGTCTGTTAGATATGACGAGATCCAGGATAGGGTCAAATATGTGATGCCAAGAGATGACAGAATCTGTAACAAGAGGGAATGGTCCACAGTGTCAGTGGCAGAAGGCAGGTCCAGGAAAAGGAGGACAGAGTAGGTCATACAACTAAGGCTGCTTTCACACTTGCGTTTTTGTCTGCAGCGTTTTTTGCACAAAAAACGCATGCGTTTTTTTTTCCTATATTTAACATTGAAAACGCATGCGTTTTTTTGCACATGCGTTTGGTCGCGTTTTCAAACGCATGCGTTTTTTGACTGCATGCGTTCATTTTCAAAAATGCTACCTGCAGTATTTTCTTGCGCGTTTTTTTTGCCGCTTCGCGGCAAAAAAATGCATTGCTGTCTATGTAAACGCATGCGTTTTTAAGCACATGCGTTTGTTTGCGCTAAAAACGCATGCGTTTTTATAGAAAAAAACCAGAAAACACACTAAAAAGTCACCCACCACCATCAAGGTGATAAAGGGATCCAAACCCTAACCCTAACTCTACCCCTAACCTCACCCCTAACCGTTTAATGAACATTTTCTGACAGTCATATTGCCACGTATTTAAGTGCCACGTATCACGTATTTCAGTGCCACGTATGCCACGTGCCACGTATTTAAGTGCCACGTGCCACATATATAAGTGCCACGTGCCACATATATAAGTGCCACGTGCCACATATATAAGTGCCACGTGCCACGTATTAAAGTGCCACGTGCCACGTATTTAAGTGCCACGTATTTAAGTGCCACGTGCCACGTATTTAAGTGCCACGTGCCACGTATTTAAGTGCCACGTGCCACGTATTTAAGTGCCACGTGCCACGTATTTCAGTGCCACGTATGCCACGTGCCACGTATTTAAGTGCCACGTGCCACATATATAAGTGCCACGTGCCACATATATAAGTGCCACGTGCCACATATATAAGTGCCACGTGCCACGTATTTAAGTGCCACGTGCCACGTATTAAAGTGCCACATGCCACGTATTTAAGTGCCACGTGCCACGTATTTAAGTGCCACGTGCCACGTATTAAAGTGCCACGTATTTAAGTACCACGTATTTCAGTTGCACGTATTTCAGTGCCACGTATTTTAGTCACGTTTAGGGTTAGGGTTAGGGGTAGGGTTAGGGTTAGGGTTTTCTTGTTTTTTCTTGTTTTTTCTTGTGTTTTCTTGTGTTTTCTTGTGTTTTTCTATAAAAACGCATGCGTCTAAAAAACGCATGCGTTTTACCGCGTTTACATGCGTTTTTCACACATGCGTTTTTTTAAAAAACGCATGCAGACAAAAACGCAAGTGTGAAACTAGCCTAACAAGCGGTTAGTAGGTCACATAACTAACAAGCGGTTAGTAGGTCATACAACTATTAGGGTGAGTGTCCACGGTAAGTAAACGCTGCGTGATTGACGCTGCAGCGTCAAACACGCAGCGTCCAGATGTTCCAGCATAGTGGAGGGATTTTGTGAAATCCCGTGTCCACTATGCGTGGAAACCTGCACGCGGCGGCCCTGCGACTCCGGACGTGCTGCGCGTCTTTTCAGATCGCAGCATGTCCGTGCTACCTGCGTCGACGCTGCGTCGCCGCAGGTAATATCACAGGGCCCTATGGCGAGGGGTGCGATGATCCCGGATGCGTACAGTATACATCCGGCATGATCGCGTCCCAGAAAGGGGGTGGGGCTTAGCGCCGAGCGGCTTCGCCGCTGCGGCGATACCGCCGGCCATCCTGAGCGTGGACACGCAGCCTTAGATTAGTAATGGATAGGTGTCTTATAGACAAGAGAGTAATGAAACTTGGCTCCTGCTTGCAGCAGAGCAGGAGCCGAGTGTCATGCGTCTGTGCTCCGATTCTCTCTCACAGGATTGGAGCACAGCTGCGGAGGAGGCGGAGAAATGAATTTCTCCATCTCCTCCATTGCTGGGGTCCGCTTATAACGCACATCACTTGGATGATATCTAGGTGATGTGCGTTGTCTCACTCGCACCCATAGGCTTATATGGGTGCGAGCCGAGAGTTTTCCTCGGTCCGAGACAATCGCAGCATGCCGCGATTGTCTCGGACCGAGGAAAACGGCCGACAAAAAGTCGGCTGGTGGGAGCTGCCCCATAGCTTAACATTGGTTCGAGTGCAATGCGATTTTTTATCGCATTGCACTTGGCCGTTTAAAACGCCAGTGTGACGCTGGTCTTACCTGAGAATGCAAAGATGACATCAACCCCACAAATATGAACCCCACTTGCCACCTCTACAGGGCAAGAGGCAATAACTGGGCAAAGCAACAGAATTGGCACATCTAATAGATGTGCCTTTTCTGGGCAGCTGTGGGCTGCTATTTTTAGGCTGCTTTAAGCAAAGCTGATTGTCAAAAATGGGGGGTCCCCACCCCGTTTTTCTTAATTATTTAAATAATTTCAAAAAATACCTTGGGGACCCCTCTATTCTTGATACCCAGCCTTGCTGAAGTTGACAGGTGAGGGTTGCAGCCCCAAGCTGCCAATTTTGCCTGGCTGGTTATCAACAATACAGGGAAACCCATGCCAGGTTTTCTATTTATTTATTTATTTATAGCGCAGGCGGCGGCTGATGAATACTCTCATCAGCCACCGCCTGCTCTCACTGTTGTTAGCGGAAGCAGGTGTAGGCTGATGGAAGTAATGGTCCCATCAGCCGCCTCCTGTTCTCGCTGTTATCAGTTGAATATAACGCATAACGCATCATTCTCCCCGCTTGCGCTGATCGCAGACAGAGCAGGGGAGAATGAGGAGAGCAGTGTTCAGCACCCGGCGCCGGTGAAAACCGGTTACTGTACCGCTTATTCTCAGGCACCTGACAATGATGACATCCCTGTGTCTCATCCATGTGCATGTGTGCAGGGCATTTTGCGGCCCGTGCTGCTGTTAAAAAACAAACACGTCAGCGTATTTTTCCCACAGACACAGATGTGCACAGACCCATTCACTTGAAAAGCATCACCACACGTACCAGACAAGCTGACGTGTGAATGAGGCCTTAGGGTGTATTGGGGATTATCCCTATATTTTTAGAATTATTTATTAAAAATGACATTTTATTTTTATTAGAGTGTTTCCTTGCTCCTCACTAAATCCTCAGTCCCTTTAAAGTTTTAGGTCCTGACTCAGCAATTGTGAATTGTAAGCTATTCTTTTTCTGTCATGTTTTTCTATTTTTGCTGGTAGACTGTGCATGAAAAAAGCGCAATGTCTGATAAATTTGTAATTATTTTTTTTTATTTACATTGTCACCCAATCCTTCAGTAGTCTTTGAAATGTTGCATTTTTTTGACAGATTAAGGGTATGTGCACACATATTTTGGAGCTCTGCAGATTTTTCCGCAGCGGATTTGAGAAATCCGCGGGTAAAAGGCACTGCGTTTTACCTGCGGATTTACAGCGGTTTTTATGCGGATTTTGTGCGGATTCCACCTGTGGATTCCTATTGTGGAGCAGGTGTAAACCGCAGCGGAATCCGCACAAAGAATTGACATGCTGCGGAATGTAACCCGCAGCGTTTCCGTGCGGTTTTTTCCACAGCATGGGCACTGCGGATTGTGGTTTCCATAGGTTTACATTGTACTGTAAACGCATGGAAAGTTGCTGCGTATCCGCAGCAAAATCCACAACGCGTGCACATAGCCTAAGTATTTCACAAGGGTACAGGATACCATTGACTTCGTCAAAAACATCTGCATGAATAAATAACAAACCAAAATTGTCAAGCAAACAAAAAAATGACAAGGACTAAAAATACAAAAAAAAAAACTCCCGTAAAAAATGGTGCAGAAGCTATTATAAATTTGGTTCAAAATATAAAAATAAAAACCAAGCTTTTACTCCAAATTAATCTGGGCTATATTACCAAGCAAGTGTAAGCAGTAAATCTTTTACATTGGACCTTCAAAAATTATATTTCTGTCTCAAATCACCATTCTTAGTATTACCCTCCAGAAACCACACATCACTCCGCACCTCTGGATACCTGGATTAAAAGGAGTCAGTCACCCCCAAAACTGAAATTAAACAGATTTTTGTAGATTGCCCTCACGGGCAGGGTCTTCTCTTTCTGTACCAGTCATAATTTGTATTGTTAAGTTTACTGTACTTGTTTATTATGTATACCCCTCCTCACATGTAAAGTGCCATGGAATAAGTGGCACTATAATAATAAATAATATTAATATACGCTCTGTGAGGCAGTAACTGGTGTTATATGCAAGGGTCATTATGTGTTCCCCAGGATGTGCAAAGGATGATACGGAGGCCGGGGAAGTGCATTGCAGTCACAGGTATACAGGTCCTTCTCAAAAAATTAGCATATAGTGTTAAATTTCATTATTTACCATAATGTAATGATTACAATTAAACTTTCATATATTATAGATTCATTATCCACCAACTGAAATTTGTCAGGTCTTTTATTGTTTTAATACTGATGATTTTGGCCTACAACTCCTGATAACCCAAAAAACCTGTCTCAATAAATTAGCATATCAAGAAAAGGTTCTCTAAACGACCTATTACCCTAATCTTCTGAATCAACTAATTAACTCTAAACACATGCAAAAGATACCTGAGGCTTTTAAAAACTCCCTGCCTGCTTCATTACTCAAAACCCCCATCATGGGTAAGACTAGCGACCTGACAGATGTCAAGAAGGCCATCATTGACACCCTCAAGCAAGAGGGTAAGACCCAGAAAGAAATTTCTCAACAAATAGGCTGTTCCCAGAGTGCTGTATCAAGGCACCTCAATGGTAAGTCTGTTGGAAGGAAACAATGTGGCAGAAAACGCTGTACAACGAGAAGAGGTGACCGGACCCTGAGGAAGATTGTGGAGAAGGACCGATTCCAGACCTTGGGGAACCTGAGGAAGCAGTGGACTGAGTCTGGTGTGGAAACATCCAGAGCCACCGTGCACAGGCGTGTGCAGGAAATGGGCTACAGGTGCCGCATTCCCCAGGTAAAGCCACTTTTGAACCATAAACAGCGGCAGAAGCGCCTGACCTGGGCTACAGAGAAGCAGCACTGGACTGTTGCTAAGTGGTCCCAAGTACTTTTTTCTGATGAAAGCAAATTTTGCATGTCATTCGGAAATCAAGGTGCCAGAGTCTGGAGGAAGACTGGGGAGAAGGAAATGCCAAAATGCCTGAAGTCCAGTGTCAAGTACCCACAGTCAGTGATGGTGTGGGGTGCCATGTCAGCTGCTGGTGTTGGTCCACTGTGTTTCATCAAGGGCAGGGTCAATGCAGCTAGCTATCAGGAGATTTTGGAGCACTTCATGCTTCCATCGGCTGAAATGCTTTATGGAGATGAAGATTTCATTTTCCAGCACGACCTGGCACCTGCTCACAGTGCCAAAACCACTGGTAAATGGTTTACTGACCATGGTATTACTGTGCTCAATTGGCCTGCCAACTCTCCTGACCTGAACCCCATAGAGAATCTGTGGGATATTGTGAAGAGAAAGTTGAGAGACGCAAGACCCAACACTCTGGATGAGCTTAAGGCCGCTATTGAAGCATCCTGGGCCTCCATAACATCTCAGCAGTGTCACAGGCTGATTGCCTCCATGCCACGCCGCATTGAAGCAGTCATTTCTGCCAAAGGATTCCCGACCAAGTATTGAGTGCATAACTGAACATTATTATTTGATGGTTTTTTTGTTTGTTATTAAAAAACACTTTTATTTGATTGGACGGGTGAAATATGCTAATTTATTGAGACAGGTTTTTTGGGTTTTCAGGACTTGTATGCCAAAATCATCAGTATTAAAACAATAAAAGACCTGACAAATTTCAGTTGGTGGATAATGAATCTATAATATATGAAAGTTTAATTGTAATCATTACATTATGGTAAATAATGAAATTTAACACTATATGCTAATTTTTTGAGAAGGACCTGTAACTGTGATTGGAAGGCAGAATAGAAGTCTCAGTATTGGGAAAGCTATTTGTTCAAGGCAGATTTAAGAAAACCCACCATGTGCTTTTATTTTTTAAATGTACTACAGGATGGTAGATGGTAATGGGCGGTCCATTTCCTTCCCCGGTCCCAGGTTTTCCATGTGGCCTATGGTAACAGGTTTGTTTGTAAAAAACCCTGCAACAAAAGGTTGAGTGTGTGTTGTGAATTCTGCTTTTGGGCTCCCTCCGGTGGTTGTAGGTGGTAATGCAGTTGCCCCTGAGTTGCAGTCCTGGTCAGGTGTATCTGCTGATTGCAGTTCTGACTGGGGTATTTAGGCGTGCAGGATTCATTAGTCCTTGCCAGTTGCCAATTGTTGTTGGGAGGTGTTGGACCTCTGCTTGGTTCCTCCTGCCTTTCTGCCAAATCAGCAAAGATAAGTGTCTGTTTTTTTTTTCCTGTGGCACACATGCTATGTGCTTCACAATTCAGTGCTATTCTTTGTGTTTTCTTGTCCAGCTTAGATTGTGTCATTATTTTCTCAGTCTTGTTGGATTCTCTGGAGTGGCAGATATACCTTCCATGTCTTTAGTTAGATTGTGGAACTTTTGTATTATCTGCTGTGGATATTTTTGGAAGGGTTTTAATACTGACCGCCTAGTAATCTGTCCTATCCTTTCCTATTTAGCTAGAGTGGCCTCTTTTGCTAAATCCTGTTTTCTACCTGCGTGTGTCTATTCTTCTCCTACTCACAGTCATTATTCGTGGGGGGCTGCCTATCCTTTGGGGGTCTGCTCTGAGGCAAGGTAGCATTCCTATTTCCATCTATAGGGGTATTTAGTCCTCTGGCTGTGTCGAGGTGTCTAGGGTCCGTTAGGCACACCCCACGGCTACTTCTAGTTGCGGTGTTAGTTCAGGATTTGCGGTCAGTACAGGTTCCACCGACTCCAGAGAAAGTTTCATGCGGCTCCAAGGTCACCAGATCATAAGTGTGTCAGTTTTGGTCTTGCAAGCAGGCAGAGAAGACTTTGCAGAGCTCAACCTGTGTGAGGCAACACAGCTCCAAGAAGAACCAAAAGGCCTGGCACCCGTAGCGTACACAGCGGTGCAGTCGCCCACAGCAGCCAGTCAAGGACTGTGTTTTTCCCAGCTGTGATCCGGAGACTCCGATTTACTTTTCCTGTTTTGTGAGTACGCTATTTATTAAGAGACTTTACTTTGAACTTTTCCTGGGTCACCACCTCATCACTGCACAGCATGGATACCACTGCACCACAGCTCCTATAGATTTAGCCCCTGTAAACACCATACTTGTAGTAGAGATTTTACATATCGTTTTATGTAAAAAAAACAACAAAACGTTGTTTCTACATATGTTTCTGAGGTCGTGTTGGTGAAAAGTTACACCCCTCTAATACCATTCTCAGCATCTCCCTAGAGATGTTTGACGATCGCTTTGGAGTGCTGCCTATATTGAATCTTTAGTCCAGCCACACAGCTGACACAATGTCCGTGAGCGCCGGCGTCCTCTGATCTCCAGTCCTGAATGCAGCGGTCGCTCGCTGTACACAGGATTGCACAGCAGAGGACGGCCGATGCTGACAAGAAAGATGAGAACATGCACACACTGACGTGAACATCCTCCGCACCTGCGACGTTAATATATGCAGGGAGTGTAGATCTAATACAAGCGGCATGCTTGGAGGACTGTCAACCATCACAAGGTGAAGTTGTGGAGGATGGCAACTGAGAAGATAGAATAATGCACCAAGCACTTAAGTTTGCACTGAAGCCCGCTCATTTACATATGTAAACTTTTATTCGATAAAAAAAATTTAGACCCAAGTATTTACGTTCTATTAAATCAACCACACAGTTCTAGAGCTATGGGACTCATTAGTGCAAATTTTTATGCGCTTTACTAAAGGGGTTGCGCTCACAGGATCCTCAAGGGCGTGTCTTTAGGCTGCTCTATATAATTACCTTTAGAGTAATACCCCTTGATAAAGACCATAAAAATGAGCACTAAATATAAAGGCCCATATCTCTGGAACCATAGGGCGAGTACATAAAAAAAAAAAAATGGAATACTCAGCGGCAATAAAGTAAGAGCGAAAACTGGTGTCAGCCCCTCCTTAAAATCCCATGCACAATGCCAGTAATGTAAAATGCATTGGATTATGCATGAGAGAAATCCAGACCATTTTTGTACCCCAATTATTCACGACGCAACCTACTTCCTGCAGCTGATCAAACCCTCCTTCACTCTTCAGTAATCAAGGACTTTACAACCAGCCATGAAAATAAAGCAGCACTAATTATTTCATTTCACTTCTTTAATGGATCTCATGATGATGATACATTTAATAAACAGTTAAAGTATAGTTTTTGTTGCTAGAATAAAACAGACGCAGTCAGTACTTCAGTTGTTCATCATGATCTAGTACTTAACATGGAAAACTCCTAATACCAAAACCAGCGTGGGTCAATCCTTTACCCTGATTTGCATTTACCAATCCATTTAAAAACAATGCAACGTTTTCATTCAAAATGTGGGGAAAAAAAACAAAATAACACAAATGTTATTAAAATGCACTTTTCACCTATGATCAATGGAAGTCGCTAGAGGTCAAGTCATGAGAAACTAGAGGCCATATTGATCATGTTTCTTCGGCCTTGGTGATGTCCATTCTCCAAAATTGAGTGACCTGGTAGCAGGTATTAATGTTTTCCGGCTACATGCTCTTGGTTTCTGGATTTTTCAACCTTTAAATTTCCTGTTTATGTTATATACAGGACACGTGACGCATTAGTAATGACTTCTACCGTGATGATACGCCCCATCCCATTCCCAGGGAGAGAAAAACCACCTGAGTTTCTGGAAACATGCAGCAGAATTGTGAACGAACAGTCACATTAAGGAGCTTTCTGACAGCTCCTACAAGAACGTGTAGACGTCCTGATGATTACTACTGTAAATGGTTTCCTGGAGTCGTAAATTACAACTTGTAGGTCAGGGCCCAGCCGCGACGCTGCTGCACCAGGCTCTTATTACTAAGGCAGTCATTGAGGTAACGTGTTAGAAGTGGAGGTCTACATCGCCGGTTCTACTTCACGATTTCGTTGCATTGAGTCACATTTAAGGATTAGACTTTATTCGATTAAAACCATACTTGACGAGACCTCCATTACAGTCTAGAAGTAGAGTACAAGCCATGGCTATAAACCCTGAGGGCTATACAAAGCCAATTTAAGGTAATATTATGCTTTTCCTTTTGATATGTGGTCTTCCCTCAACCATCTGCTACTCCCGCCATGTAAATCTTGTAGAAAGATTAATGAAGAACGTCTGCTCTCATTGCTGGATCGCCACAAGCCGTGAAATAGGGTATGATAGGAATTAAAAGCTTAAAAGGCATCTGCCAGCAGGATTTCACCCCTAAAACTACTTATATGCTCATGTAGCTCTGTCAAAGACAAATCCAGCAATACCTTTACATGGCCGGTCCATTCCTCCTTTACGGAGAAATCAGTGTTTGAATTGATGTGCAAATGTGGCTGAAAGACTATGGTAGATCTGAAGCCTCTGTCACTCCAGCTCTATTCCCCACCCAGTGCTGGCTCCTCCTGCTTAACTGACAGCCTCTATGCTGTGTGACTTCAGTCAATGGAGTAGTCCGTCGATTAGGAGGCGGCGGCGCTGGGTGTAGAATAGACACAGAGTGACAGAGGCTTCAGATCTACAAATTGACTTGATATGCCAATGAGGCTAAATAGCAAACGCTTATTTCTCAGTAATGGAGGAACGGAGTGGCCATGTAAAGCTGTTCCTACACTTGTCTTTGGAACAGCTACATGAGCATATAAATAGTTTGGGGTGTGAAATTCTGCCGACAGATTCTCTTTAACAGTTGGTTATGTCATAACGATTATTTATAGTATGTGAACTGCAGGACTGAAGAAAGTGCAGATCCCACCTTACCAGCAAATCTGTAACTTCCATGGTCTTACCATTGGCTCGATGATGCGCGGATCTGTCGCAGTTTTCTCCATACCATTATATTATCATCTGTATCACAGATTTGATGAACTTGTTGAAATATAGTTGTGATCCCGTTGCCTTCAGACATGTGCTTTAGCCCCAGCTACTGTAGTGATAGAGGTCGGCAACCTTTGGTACATGATCATGTTTCCCTGGCATATTGGGCAGCTTACACAAAGTTGTGAGCCCGTTGGCGCAACTGCAATTAGGCAGCACCGTTACTAGAACCCATACGATCCAGTGTCGTTGTGGCCGAAACACCAATCACCCACGGTTGGCCAATAACCGCACGATTCTAATCTAGAGTCAGTGGTCAGCTGGGGAGAGCAAAAGTCAGACTGAGTCATTAGATAGCCACCTTTATCAGTAGGATAATCTGGCTGCCAAGGTGTAAAATGTCCAAATAAGTTTAATAGGAGAATTCCCCCGTAGATGCTGAGCAAGTGTGGTAGAGGCTGGTTTAGTAAGGTGTGCAGAGCCCACACATGAAGAAACGCTATGCCTGACAGCATGGCTGGCATTGAGCGCCATCTTACTAACTTACTATCTACATTTAGGGCCTAAATAATATCGATCTGCCCTGTTGACAAACTCCATGTAAATACAAGGTTATAAATATTAAGGGGAGCAGTCTCTTTCAAGTATTCAAATGTTAAAGAGTGCAACCAAAACTGCCAACATTACCATGATGCAAGTAGACATCTGACGCAACGTTGTTGGGCCAGCTGGGGTATACAGCTGACAAAGAAAGACATATTGCAAAACATGTGGGTTGTGAGAAATTGGCATAAAAAATAAAATAAATAAAACTATGAAGGATTCAGTGGCCTATGAGGTGTGGTGGGTACAACAATGGAGCAAGGCGTCAATGCTATGCCAAGAAATGATGACATCATCAGTCGTTCCATGTGTGAACTTGAAAAGAAGCCATTCCCAACAAGTAGGGTTGGACATGCTTTACAGGTGTGTCCAGATTAAAAAGAAAAAAAGAAGTGTGGTCTAAGATTCTCCATGTGGAGAGCACCAAGTTGGCATAAGAAGGCCATGCAATACTCCTCTGAGAAATTAAAAATGCAAATTGTCCCTTCAAAGGGGAAGAGGCCAAGAAATCTTACACCACCTATTGGATGTAGCAATCCTAAAAATCAATATTGACCCTTTAACAAGACATACCACATGACTTGGATAAGAAGTTAAACAAGCCTAAAGTAGGTACTTTATATGTAAACACGTGTTTCGGGGTGTTTGCTCCTCATCAGCGCAAACCTGGATGACTGGTTTGGTTGGGTGAAGGGCCAACACCCTGAAACATGTGTCTGTAAACAGAGTTTCTGGTTAGGTTTCTTATCCCAACTCATGTGGCAAGCTCGTTAAAAGGGTCCACATTGACTTTCACCACTTACAAGAGGTAGAACTAGAGAGGAGTTGTTTTTTTTTTTGAGAGGAAGAAGATATTCCTGTGTTTGCTGAAAGTGACACTTTTCCCTTTGGCTGTGCCAGGTATTGCATCTCACTATTGGAATATTTTTGTGAAAGCGTCTACTAATAAATGACATTAAAAAAAAAAGGACATAAAAAAAAAAAAAATAACCTGAAACATTTAGATTTGATCACATTAATTTAACAGTTGGAGTAATATTGGGTTGGCATCTCTAACATCCGACCACGATCAACATCATCTTGTGCCACCTATGAGTTTATTAAAGGGATGATTGTAGCTTCACAAAAATGGAGAAATCGTTGCGAAATCAGAGGGCTCCGATCTTCACATTATTAAAGTTCAATACATTATTGTAGTTAAGAAAGGTCGTATGCTACAATTAGAAATATATAAAACATTGATTGCTTCCATGTACAATTGTGAGAGGTTTTTCTTTCTTGGCTCATGCATATTCTGGTATCAAGGACTGAAAATACCAAATCCAATTTGTTTGTTGCAGCCACGTGTTACCGATCTCAGTCTAAAGCTACCAAGTTCTATTGTTAAAAAATAACAGGTGGTTATCAGACCTGTTAACACTGGCTGGTAGAGCTTTCGTTAAAAAAGGAAAAAAAAAAAAAAAAGCCCACGAGGAGCATCTACTTCGAGATGGCCTCCCGAACTTTTGACTGCAAAGCATCACAAGTCTTCTTGGCGTCACCCAACAACATGGCGGTATTGGGCTTGTAGAAGATGGGGTTGTCGACAGCAGCATAACCTACACCCAGAGATCTCTTCATTACAATCACCTGAAAAGATGGAGAAAAAAATAATAATAATAATTAAACCTTTTTACTAGTTGATGGGAAGTTGGGTCCCCTACTCAGGGCCCTGATCTCAAGCAACTCTAATGTATGTGTTACCATGAGGAAACACGGTCATCCTATAAAAGAGAAAAAAATGATGTAATGCTATATGCGGTAGGAAAACGCTTGCTTTTAGATCCCCCGATGGTTTACAGCTGATCGCCGAGGACAATGGAAGTGCGGATAGTCAGGGTTCCTTTTTAACAAAAAAAAGGATGCTCAACTTAACTCAAAAAAAGGACTTTCAAATTTCACTATAAAGCGGGGTCCGTCAACACATTTCACAATACAAACCGTATACTTTATTAAATACATATCTTAGACTCCATGTGGCCGATGTACTTACTCTGAAAAACCAGATCACAATGGCTGTGCTTCTTCTTGAAAATTTTGAAACTTCATGAAAGTTTTCCTGCTTCATAGCAATGTGAGCTTGACTTATAAAATGCTCATTTTATTATCCGCATTATACAGCCATTATGATATGGATTTTCAAAGTAAACACAACAGCATCATCAGGCCCAATGTGTATTTAGTCATGAATTAAGTTTGCATTATGAAATGTGACGACAAGTCTGCTTTTAGCTTCTTACGAAACAAAGTAAAGTTAAGAAATGTGATTTTCCTACATGTATCAATTTGGTAATTAAAGATCTGTAACGGAGAATGGTGCTTGGTTTATCTTTAGCCAGAAACTCAATCTTTACAGAACACTATATATAATATGTGTTGGGGTAAATGGGATTTTCTTTTCTTCACTATATTATTTCCAATGTGTCCTCCAGATCAAGGACGGCCAAGCACTGACTATGAACTTTACGCTGAACTCATGTGGCGGACAGCAATTCCTCCTGACTATGCACGGGATATCAATCCAACATGCCTAATCCTTCTGTTTCCATCTCCCCTGACATCTGGCATTGCGAAAGGAACGTAAGGACTCCCCTATACACATTAGATGGCCATTTTAGGTCCATGCCCTTAATTACTGTAAAGGTACAACAAGTATCATAGCTTGTAATAATTCACAGCTGACAGGTCCACTGGAATACACCAAACTACCCCGATCAGGAGCACAAGCAGATGGCTAGAAATACTGAAGTCCTTCACGTAAGTTTCTCTTGACAAAACGACCACTTGAGTCTATGACTTGGGCACATACCTGCTTCGATTTCCATACTTCCAGGACGGGCATACCGGCAATGATTGAGTTGGGGTCTTCTTGTGCGGCAGAGTTAACCGTGTCATTGGCACCAATCACAAGGACCAGGTCAGTTTCTAGAAAAGGAAGCGAACAGATACAGTCAGCAGCATTAATAAAATTGCAAGCTAGGGTCCAGTAGATGATAAGGCCTTGCACCACAAGCCTCCTTACCAGGGAAGTCTTCATTGATCTCATCCATTTCCAGGACAATATCATATGGCACACCAGCTTCAGCCAGAAGAACGTTCAGCTGACCGGGCATACGTCCTGCCACAGGGTGGATGCCAAACCTACAAGATAATACGTAACACATCAGAACAAAGATATTTATGCCGGCGGTGAGTAAAATTAAAGGAAGCAGCACAAGCCACCTACAGTAGTAACATCTAACACTGTTGCCCAGCAGATTGACGGGCCACTAGTGTGATTCGATTCACCGAAGCCCCTCCATGGCTGTGCCAATAATCTGTAGCCGTAGGAAAGGAGCCGTGAGAATTTCATCTTTCCTGATGACATCAGCAGCTCTGCTTCTGATTAGCTGGAATTACGCATCACGCCAGGCTAGACAATCAAAGGAAGAGCCGCGGATGTTGTCTGGTAAGTGGCCGGTGTCACTGCTTTCGCCCAATGGCCAGATATCACGGTTGTTCCCAACATACTGGGTTGTGCAAACAAACGTCTGCCAACTCTATGGAACATGTTCCTAAAGATGGCCATAAAAATGGAGGTAAGGGCCAGGTAATAGCCTATGTAGAGCGGGGATGGTGCAAAATTCTCCATGCAATGAATATGTACATCCGTAAAGTTGTACTGTGATCTTGGACCTGAGTCTATCGGGACATGGCACGACTGTGTATTAGGGTATATTTGGATACAGGAAAAATTTCTGCGATTGTCATACCGATCTTAGTGGGGTTTGCAGAAGAGACTTTCTATGTTCAAATGCTGGGGATGAGTTGCAGAAGTTCTGCCAATGAGATATTCTCTAATGGAAGTGTTCCTCTATTATGGCATCTGATGAAGCGTGCCACAATCTCTATAGGAAATCAGAGGAAAGTACACAGTATGGTACCAACAACTTCTCAAGCTGTAGAAGCAGAGCACCCATATGACATACAAAGCCATAGTATTGTACCGAACAGAAGCTTGTAGTTCCATTTAGGTCTCATTCATAGTGTGGAGCATCGACAGAGACCATAGAATCATAAAAAGTTCGAGTTGGAAGGGACCTCCAGGGTCATCATGTCCAACCCCCTTCTCAATGCAGGATTCACTAAACCATCTCAGACAGATGTCTGTCCAGCCTCAGTATGAAGACTTCCATTGAAGGAGAACTCACCACCTCTCGTGGCAGCCTGTTCCACTCATTGATCACCCCCCTCACTGTCAAAAAGTCGTTTCTAATATCTAATCTGTATGTTCTCCCTGTGCCCAGGACATCTAATGTACCTTCCATCCCATGTGCAGTCTGTACGGCAGCACACATCATAAAAGACCTGATAAAAATCTCACTGAAAATCATTTTTCTGAAATGCTCTTTTTTTTTTTTCCCTTTATAACCTCAAGTAATTCACTAATCAGTAACACGGGGCAGTAAATATAACTTTCTTATGCACTCAAAAAAAGCCTAATTCTAACGTTCACTGCTAAAAACACATGTTAAACTGGGTACAAAGCTGCAACCACAAACCCTAAGTGGGGCCTAAAAAAAAAAAGAAAAGAAAAAAAGACATTACACAGAAATCCGGATCCTATTATGGAAAGCTAGAGGATGGAACATATTAAGCCTTGACAAGATCAGAAATATGGATGTACGGACGGCTTGAGGAAGGATTAGATCATATATACAAGACAAGGTGAAAAGTAGTTATTGGATATACAAAATTAAACAGATCGTAGTAATTTCATTTATAGCGTCATCTGCTTTTCTCATCAGGCAAAGTACGACCCAAAATCCATATACAACCAACCGTTCTGTTTAGGAATTACACATGTTACAATCAGCTCCTTAAACAAATGTATAAAAACACTTGTAAAGCTATATATACATCATCCGCAGGCGAGAGAAGCCAGTAACACTGTCCTCCGTACGGATATTGGGATACTGCGCTAGTATGAACATATCTTAAAGAGGATTCGACACTTGCAGAAAATACACGTTTGTTTAATCTTGGTATAAATGCCACCACATTACTGAATCTGGCCTCGTTTTCCTTTTGTTCCTACTCATCTCCATTCCCAAGATACGGCCCACTCTTCCACTGGGAGTGGTCTTCAAGAAGACTCCCATACAGAAGTTGAGGACTACACCCACTTGGCTAAAAAGACTAGGTTTACATACTGAGCACAGTGGCTCAGTGGGTAGAACTGCAGTGCTGGGGTCCTGGGTTCAAATCCCACCTAGGAAAACATCTGCCAGGAGTTTGTATGTTCTCCCCGTGTTTGTGTGGGTTCTCCGGTTTCCTCCCACACTTTAGGCTACGTTCACATTAGCGTCGGGCGCCGCAGCGTCGCCGCATGCGTCATGCGCCCCTATATTTAACATGGGGGCGCATGGACATGCGTTGTGCTGCGTTTTGCGACGCATGTGTTTTTTTGGCCGCAAGCGTTGGCCGCAGAAAACGCAGCAAGTTGCATTTTTTTTGCGTCCAACTTTCGCCAAAAAAGGACGCATGCGTCGCAAAACGCAGCGTTTTAGCGTGTGTTTTGTTGCGTTTTTGTTTGCGTTGCGTCTCCGACGCAACATCGCACAACGCAAATGTGAATGTAGCCCGGAATTTAGATTGTGATGATGATGTCTGTAAAGCGCTGTGGAACATGATAGCGCTATATAAGCAATGCATAATAAATAATACAAGGAAGATGGGGCCATATCTCAGGATCCGAGAAGAGTGGGAAATAAAAAATTAAAGAACAATGCCAGATTCAGGGGAATGGAGACATGTTTTTTCTCTTTTTTACCAAATGTGAATTTTACATCAATCGATGGCTACAGGCTATAAAGAATTGGGAACAAAATAGATGGTATATTTGTACTGTGGAAAAAAAAAAAAAGGGCCAGTATAGCTTAAAAACAGTGTGACTCTTCTCCTTGGGTTATGTCTGGCATTACAGCTCAGCCTCCCAGCTAAGCTACTATAGCAAACTCAACCAAAACAGCTTTTCCCAATCTCGGACAACCTCTGCATGGACAGACCCTTCAAGTCCTATGGGTCCAATTTTAGACAGTTTGTAAAAGGGCAGGTAGGCAAAACTATAATGGATACCAATGAAAAAAAGGAAGTGCCTTTAAAATAATAATAAAAAAAAAAATTACAGTTGACTGTAGTTCTATCATAACCACACAGGTCTCGGCTGCCGAGTTCTGAAGCGATGTATGGTGGATCCCTCACGCTGGAGGGCGCTCTACTGACGAGCTGGTTCTAGCCATGTCACATGGTCATATTACACTGGTTATATAATGGTAAGACCAGATATCACTTGATTCTGGTGGCATAAAGATTGTTTTTTAAGGGATCGTTATCCCCCATTAACAGTCTTATTCCATCTTTATGAGTTCTGCAGGAACAAGGACAGATATAGAAACGTATCTCTCCTGTGCAGCCTGCAACGCTGGTACCAGAGATCTTAGAAGCCCAAGTACATGACAAGTTAGGCTGTCCATAAAGAAAGACAATCAACGATCAAACATGTCGATCTGAGCTCCTATACTTCCATTTCCATGAAGTGATCATTGACAGTAAGTGTCGGTTTATGATGGCTTGTCCCACGCAGTTTCATTGTTGGGAGTCATCAGGAAAAGGGTGAAATCAACCAAGAATTGATCAAATTACATTGCTGAAATAAATCAATTCCACATTGCTTTGTATATAGAAAAGAAGGACCTAAAGAGCAGTCTAGGTGTCTGATCATTTGGTCTTTGGCCAATGTCAAGCCTCCCATACACACTTGGCTATTGTGGTCAGAACCCACCAATATCCAGAAGTATGGCCAGACATCTATTATGGAAGGGGGCCCCATAGAAATTATTTTCGGTGGAGATAGAAATCCAGCATTTTAGACTGCTAATTGTTTTGTTCACCTAGAGATAAACTGCTGCCGGAGATGTCTGGCAGTGGATTTCTCATAGAGAACACAGGAGCCCTCAAAACAAAGCAAGGGGACTCCTGTGTATGGGAGAGGCAGCCTCTATAGCTGCAGGCAGAACAATCGGACATCGTTCAGCCGACAGTCTTAACCCCCCCCCCCCCATACACCTTTTAATGGCAAAGATGCTCAAGGACAATAGCAACTTGGTTAAGAGTAGGTTCATTTATTCATAGGTTGGTTCTAGCTATGCATAAAATGAACCCGTCGCATTCCAAAACACTACTATCCTGCAGATATGGGGTTAATCTGCAGGTTAAGAGAGTTCCAAAAAGGTGACCGGCCTCTGCACTAAAAGCCGGGCTACCGGGAGGAAATTAGACTTCACTCTTCCCAGCAGACTCCGGTTTTCAGTTATGGAGGCGAAGCTTCAGTAAATGGTGAGTAGCTACTGTTACCATGCCCCGGCAGTGACTGACAGCCAGCACTACAGCCACGCTGACCGCGCCTCTGTGACTGAAAGCCCGAGAATGTCAGGAGGAATAAAGATAGTTTTCTCCTGGCAGCTGGGCTTTCAGTGCAGTGGACGGGCACCTTTGGAATCCTATGTTCCTCAAAAATACCCCCATATCTGCAAGTTAGTAGCATTTTGGGACATGACAGGATGCCTTTAAGCTTATTAAAATGCACGTATGTGTTTTGTTTATTGGTCACTGGTTTCTAATATTTTATAAGAAGGCTCCTCTGGGAGCAAATGGCCAGAAAATCCCCTTTAAAATCCCAGTTTTGTCAACGAAGGGTAGAGGGGGCAGATGCCTAACTACTTGGCTACGTACGACAGACTCTTGGGATGCTTTCCATTTCAACAGCACATTTCTTGTTTACGTGGTGGATGTGCTGCCGACAAAGAAAAAACATTAGGCTTGCCCATTTGTCGATTGATTGACCAATGTAAGCATGTCAGCCATGCGATTGGAAATGAACATTTGGCTAATCATCCACCCAGGCCCTAAGGGCAACAATGTTGGTTTTCTTCTTAGACCCTTAATAAATGAGGTTCAACGTATAGTACAAAGTTGCGAAACTCTTCATTTCTGAAAGTCCCTTCAAGCCATGTTCTATTTCTCTCCGAGAACTTGCACACATTAAACAGCTGAAAGCCTCAGTATTTCGACATCATTCAAAAGCTTTAGATTTTACAATTTTGTATTCTATTTAGACCCCCCGTCACTCATGTTGGACAAGAAGGTCAAATGATAAAGAGCAAATCGCAAACCTAAAGATGAAATTTGCATTTTCCATCATCTCAGAGCAATACCATCAGTGACTATGGAGACAATATTTAAGGTATGGATGTCATGTATAATGTACACACGTCGTTTGGTTAACCCTGCAACTGATGCACGGGATAGAAGAGGGAATAATACAAATTGGAGAAACATGGAAACAAGGTTTATGAATCACAAGAGAATTCTAGCAAGTAATTGTAGAAATGTGGCTCCGATTAACAACACAATGCCATATTACAGCAACACAAGCCCTCACACTCCAAGCCGCTCCGCATGAGGTCCAAACTAAATTAGTCCAGACTGCACTTCTCATTGACACTGGGATATGAAGACATGTCAGCTACAGAGGCCAAACATATATGGAAATACACTAAAGAAAGTGATTGGTGGGAGTGCCATCAAATAAGAGAAAAATATTCTGATGGCTCCTTTAGGTTACAGTCCAAATAGAGAAATTTAGTACCAGAACTTACACCAAAAAAATCCCTGCCCGTGCAATTGGGTGGTGCTCAGCAAAAATACACCAAGATCAACAGTCCAATATAATCGGAGCTTGAATAAGCAGCACTTACCCATGTAAAGAAACTTGGGCAAAACTTGTTCCAAGTTAGTAAAATAACAGCATGGTAGCATGCAAGAACATAAAAAACACGGACAACAGCCGTTTCGCACCCAGCACTCTCCTTCCAGGTCAATCTCTGATTATACTGGACTCTAGACCAGGAAGAAGTGCCTGCTGGAAGCGAAACAGCTGTTGTCCGCGTTTGTTATGTTCTTACATGCTACCAAGCTAGTATTTTACTAACTTGAACAAAAAAAGTTTACTCTAGTATAGGTTGGTAAGCAAGCAAAATACGAACATGATACTTTTTTACATGCACACCAACTTTTATTCCAGTTCCTTTTTTTTTTTCTTCGGTCAAGTCTCAGGTTTGTGCAGTTGGTGCACGTAAGGGTGCGGCATCCCGTTCTTTGAGCTGGACATTATGTTTATATAGCTTCCCATTTTGCTGGGTACTCCTATTCGGGACCTGGTGCTGCTCGGCCCTTATTCACATTGACGTCACTTTGACACATGGTAAGGTTTTAATACTAGAGGTTAGGACGATCCCAAATTTGGGTACACCTTGATGCGGGGTGGCTTTTAAGGTTTTTTTTTTATCTTATCGAAAAACGGTATTTACCAAGTATACCATTTGTTATGCACTATTGCTTTTACTTATTTACATACAGTACATGTTCAGAGAATAGATGGTGGGTTTTAATGAAGGCAGTGAGCGCCATGATGTTCTTTTTATTTATTGCTTGTAGCTTTATCAGCCGTAACAAAAAGCTTTTGGTAAAAGTACAAAGAATCCTCGAAAATGGAGGCCAACAATGTAGTCTAGCTACAGGCCAGCTATACTTGTGTTCTCCGTATCCTTCTATTCACATAGAGAACAAGAGGTAGACAGAGACAGCCATATAAATAGATCTTACTGGCAATGTGTGAGGTTGGTACGGCTTGACGTCTGGCTTTCTGTTTCCTGAATCTGGATCTCATTAAGACTTTGTACTTTTTCTTAATGAACTCTGAAAAAGGCCGTGGTGGATGACATAAATCATTTGGCATATGTTGTGATCATGGCAAATGCTCAGAGGCTCATCTGCTTTTTTGGGCTCTCAGAAGACGACCAAAGCTTCAGGATGTTCTGGATGTGTTTGGAGAAATGTCATCTTTCAAAAACTTTGTGAGACATACAAAGAGATGGGACGTGCCCTAAGCGGATGGAGGATAATTTTTAACAGGAAGGAAGTGGTTCAAAAATAGAAAGAAGAAAATGTCATCTACAGAATATTGATAATGGCAGCAGGACCTCAAGAAGACGGTAATGAAGATCAAGGAACACCTAATCATCTAGAAAACAACCTAGAAGCTGAAAAGACATACTGACACACACTTCATGGACAAAGTATGGTGTCCAAACTCCTACTCATTGAATTCAACTTTTTTTTACTCCAGCCCATTGCCCCTAATAACATCTGGCCCCACGCCATGCCATCCTTCACGAATGTGTGACTAAATGTCTAGGTCTAGAGAGCTCGGCAATACCAGCGCAGTCCTGTAATAGGAGCCACCGGTGTAACAAGTCAGATCACCATATTTCTTACCACGATCACCTTGGAGTGATATAGAATAGTGGAAAAAACTGCAGCAACTCAGCCATGACTTGGAGACCATGTAACGTTACATAGTGGGGTCACAGAGTGCCGGGGAGCAGAAGGTATAAAAGTCACCAATGCTCAGATTACTATAAATACAGAGTCCAAATCTTCTCTGCCATTAACACCAGCAAAAAATCTTTGCAACATGAGGTTCATGGCATGAGCTTCCATGGCTGTGCTGCTGCATACAAGCCTACATCACCAAGAACAATGTCAATAGATAGAAGACATGGTGTAAAGCTGCCACCACTGGACTATGGTTCGTTCCCTTGTCCCTAAAGACCGGATGCTTGCTTCAAGGCTTACGCATTTGAAATAGATTCTTCTGATGAAGACAAAAAATCTGCAGCAACTTTGAGTTCGTTGTAGTAATGGATTGAGCTCCTCCTGGCAACGGAAGGACAAGTCTGTGTTTAGCGAACACCAGGAGAACATTTCCTGACTATTTCACCAACTGTAAGTTTGGCGAAGGAAGGATAATGCTATGGGCTTGTTTTTCAGGGGTCGGCGTAGACTCATTATTACCAGTAAAGTGTAATCCTAATGCTTCAGCATCTAGATATTTAGGACAATTGTATGTTTGTGTACATTGTGGGGAAGGCCCTTTTCTGTTCCCCATGACTGTGCCCCAGTGAGGTGTGGAAGAACTTTAATGGCTGAACAGAGCCCGGACCTAAACCACTTCCAACACAGTTTGGATGAAGAAGAGATTGTGAGCCAGGCCCCCTCATCTAACATCAATGTCTGACCTCACAAATGCTGTTCTGGATCAAGGGCCAAGAATGCCCACAAAGTCCAAAAGGTTGTAGTACACCTTCCCGAACGACAAACCGGATTTAGCTTAAAAAAAATAAAAAATATTGTGGGATGGCAGGACAAATATCATAAATGGCTATGGGTGTAGAATGGGATGTCATAAAAGCTCCTGTAGGTGTAATGTTGAAGGGCACCATACTTTTGTATATGTAGTTTACTTGACACCATAAGCTTTGGCAAAAAATACCAGCCATCTTTGGTAAGTGCAGGATAAGGAGATTTTTGTGTACTCACCGTAAAATCTTTTTCTCCGAGTCAATCATTGGGGGACACAGGACGAATGGGGTGTTATGCTGCTGCCACCAGGAGGACACTAAGTTAAACACACACAAAAGATTAACTCCTCCCCTGCAGTATACACCCACGGGCTGGAGAATCCGGAGCCAGTTCGGTAACAAAGCAGTAGGAGTAAACCAGATAATAACAGTAAACATGTTACAGTCAAAACACCGACTGAAAAGAATAACCGAGCCAAACTAGGCTAACAGGGAGGGTGCGGTGTCCCCCAATGATTGACTCGGAGAAAAAGATTTTACGGTGAGTACACAAAAATCTCCTTTTCTCCTACGTATCATTGGGGGACACAGGACGAATGGGACGTCCCAAAGCAGTCCCTGGGTGGGAACAAGAAGTTATAAATGCTGTGCGTGCCTACGAGCTACAGATGAGACACTGCCGCTTGTAGGATTCGCCTACCGACGGACGCGTCTGCCGAGGCCTGAGAGTGCACTTGGTAGTGCTTCGTGAATGTATGCAGGCTGGACCATGTAGCAGCCTTGCAGACCTGCGCTGCCGATGCCTGGTGCCGGATGGCCCAGGACGCGCCGACTGACCGGGTAGAATGAGCCTTGATCCCCGGAGGTGCGGCGTGACCCTTGACACGGTAGGACTCTTGGATGGCGGAACGAATCCACTTGGCAATGGAGGCCTTGGAAGCGGGAAGTCCCTTCCGTGGCCCTTCCGGAAGAACGAACAAGGCGTCTGACCTACGGAGAGACGCAGTTCTGGAGACATAACGTCTGAGACCCCTCACTAAGTCCAGAGTGTGGAGAGCCCTTTCCGTGCGGTGAGAAGGAGCAGGGCACAGTGAGGGAAGGACAATCTCCTCATTAAGATGGAAGGAGGAAACGACCTTCGGAAGAAAAGACGGACATGTCCGTAGAACTACCTTGTCCTGGTGGAACACGAGGAAAGGAGGTTGGCAAGACAGAGCTGCCAGCTCAGAGACACGTCTAATAGACGTGACAGCCACGAGGAAGGCAACTTTCCACGACAAGAGCAGCAAGGACACCTCATGCAAGGGCTCAAAAGGGGGCTCTTGAAGAGCACAGAGGACCAGATTCAGGTCCCATGGTTCCAAGGGCATTCTGTAAGGCGGAACCATATGAGAAACTCCCTGGATGAAAGTCTTGACTTGCAGTCTGTTTGCAATCCTTCTCTGGAAAAGAACCGAGAGAGCAGAAATTTGGCCCTTAAGAGAACTGAGGGCAAGGCCCAAGTCTACACCTGATTGGAGGAATTCCAAAATGTGAGGAATAGAAAATTGGAGGGGGAAACGTCCCCGATCCCTGCACCAGGCGAAGTATACCTTCCAGGCGCGGTGGTAGATGCGCATGGAAGAAGACTTGCGTGCGCGGAGCATGGTAGATATAACCGTCTGGGGCAGACCCTTCTGCCTCAGTACCCAGGACTCAACGGCCACGCCGTTAAACACAGGGCCTCTGAGTTCGGGTGGTAAATGGGCCCTTGAGACAGGAGGTCTGCGCGGCTCGGCAGCCTCCAAGGTACGTCTGAGACCAGTTGCACCATCTCGGCGTACCATGTCCTGCGCGGCCAGTCCGGAGCGATGAGAATTACTGAAATCCGTTCTGCCCTGACCTTCCTGATTACCTTTGCCAGAAGGGGAATTGGGGGAAAGATGTATGGGAGTCTGAAACCCTGCCATGAGAGGACGAGAGCATCGGCTCCGAAGGCTGAGGGGTCGTGAGACCTGGCCATGAAGACGGGAACCTGGCAATTGAGGCGAGATGCCATTAGATCCACGTCCGGAGTCCCCCATCGAGAGCATATCTGGTGAAAGATTGCGGGATGAAGAGACCACTCTCCGGGATCGAGGCTGTGGCGACTGAGAAAGTCCGCTTCCCAGTTTTCCACGCCTGGGATGTAAACTGCTGAGAGTATGGAGTGGTTGGTCTCGGCCCAGCGGAGAATGAGCGTTACCTCGACCATGGCCGCTTTGCTGCGAGTGCCCCCTTGGCGGTTGATGTAGGCTACCGCAGTGGCGTTGTCGGACTGGACTCTGACCGCGCGGCCGGAAAGAAACGGATGAAAATGGCGGAGTGCCAGTCTGATTGCCCGAATCTCTAGGATGTTGATGGGCAGCTGGGATTCCTGCGGGGACCAGCGACCCTGAGTCGAGTGGCGCTGGAACACAGCACCCCAGCCGAAGAGACTGGCGTCCGTTGTGACAACCAGCCAGTGCACCGGAAGGAAAGACTTCCCCCGAGTCAGGGAGGACCTCTTGGTCCACCACCTGAGGGACTGCCTGATTGGGCGAGAGAGCAGGAGACGGCGGTCGAGCGAGGCAGGATTCCTGTCCCATACTGCTAGAAGGGCGTGCTGTAGGGGACGGAGGTGAAATACAGCAAAAGGCACTGCCTCCATTGCCGCCACCATCCTGCCGAGTACCCTCATGGAGAAGCGTAGGGAGTGAGGGCGAGGTTGGGTAAGCTTTCGGACTTCTCTCTGTAGCGTGGATACCTTTTCCGGAGGTAGGAGTACTAGACCCTGAGAAGAGTCTAGGATCATCCCCAGGTAGGATATGGTTTGAGCCGGGACTGGGGAAGATTTCTTGAAGTTGATTTTCCAACCCAGGCGCAAAAAGGTATTTATGGTGACGTCTACTGCTTCTGAGCAGGATCGAAAAGAGGAGCCTTTTATGAGAATGTCGTCCAAGTAGGGCAACACCACTATGCCTCGAGCATGGAGAATGGCCACGGCAGCTGCCATGACCTTGGTGAATACCCGAGGAGCGGTGGCCAGCCCGAAGGGTAGGGCGACAAACTGGAAATGGTGCCCCTGGACCGCGAAGCGGAGGAAACGCTGATGAGACGGTAGGATGGGAATGTGCAGGTAAGCGTCCTGAACATCCAGAGATGCAAGGAACTCGCCCTCTTCCAGAGAGGCAATTACCGAGCGGAGGGACTCCATACAGAATCGATGTACGCGGACGTACTTGTTGAGAAGCTTGAGGTCTAATATTGGACGTACTGAGCCGTCCTTTTTTGGTACGATGAAAAGATTGGAATAGAAACCTTGGTACCTCTCGTTCTGAGGTACCGGGATGATGACCCCGTCTTCCCATAGCGACCTTATGGCCTGGAAGTACTGACAGACCCTTGCTCTGGGAGGAGGGGACTGGAAGAAACGAGATGGGGGAAGAGAGACAAACTCTATCTTGTAACCGGAGGACACTAGGTCGCGGACCCATCGGTCGGGAACTACCGAGAGCCACGCGTCCCGAAAGAAGAGTAGGCGGCCGCCTACTCTGTCGGTGTCCTTCGGCGTTTGCCAAGAGTCATTGAGGTGGAGACCTGTTAGGTCTGGACCCTCGGAATCCCTGTTGTCTGGGTCTGCCTCTCCAAGTGGGAGAAGGTTTGTAAGACGGCTGGGAGGCTCTGTCCTTGCGCTGACCTCTCCCGACGCCGGGTGGCGCGGAGGAGGGATTGGACCAATTGGAGCCGAAACGGAAATATCGGCCTCGGCCCTGTTGGTTGCGAAAGGGACGAAAAGTTCGTTGCTGGGGAAGGAATTTGCTCTTTCCTCCTGTGGAGTCTGCAATTATTTTGTCTAGTTTGTCCCCAAATAGGCGTTCGCCCTGGTATGGAAGAGACGTGAGGGATTTTTTGGATCCCGAGTCCGCTTTCCAGTCCCTGAGCCAAAGGGATCTGCGGATCGTGACAGCATTGGCCGCTGCCTGTGAGGCACAGTTGGCCGCGTCTAAGGATGCGGAAACTACGAAGTCCCCCGCTCTAGCGATCTGAGTGGCCAGGTGTGAAATTTCTGGGGGTAAGTCGGCACGTAGTGCTGTAGAGGATAAAGACTCGGCCCAATGGGACATAGCTTTTGCAACCCACGTGACGGCAAAAGAGGGAAAGAGAGAAGCCGAGGAGGCTTCAAAGGCCGAGCGAGCCATCTGTTCAATTTGTCTATCAGTGGGATGCTTGATGGACGCACCCTCAGAGGAGGATAGAACCGCCTTGGTGGCTAGCCGCGACACTGGCGGGTCCACGGAGGGTGACTGAGACCAGTCCCTAACTAGGTCCTGAGCAAACGGATACTTCAATTGCATAGCCTTCTGTCCTGAGAAACGTTTATCCGGACGGACTCTATGGTGATCGACTATGTCCTTGAATTGAGGGTGCGTAGGAAAAAATTTATGAGCCTTTGTGGTTCGCCCGAATGATACGGGATGAACCGCCTTGGACGGGGTTTCCTCCTCTAACTGTAGTGTCTGACTTACAGAGTCTATGAGAGAATCTAAAGTCTCTTGATCGTGATGATACTCTGGGGAACAGGACGCGTTGGACGCGTCGTCCAGGAGGGATTCCCTGCTATGAGTCGGGGATGAGTGACGAGAGACTTCGCTCTCTGAGCCGGAAGGCTGATCCCGGACCGGAGATATTACTCTGGACCTCTTTTTGGATGAGTGAGGGCTTCTGGAAACGGTACGACCTCTGGGCCGAGAGGGGTTCTTAGACCGCGTTATATCATCCGTGGAAGTGCCCTGGCTAAGGGACGGCTCACGGAGAGACTGTATCGTCCTTTCCAAGGATGCCACAGATCGAGCGAGGGAGGACGCCCATGCGGGGGTACTAGGCTCGCTACATTCCGGGTCAGAGGCCGGAGTAACCTGAGCCGCCGACATTTCGCAGGCGGTGCACAGCGGGTCAGTGTGACCTCGGGGCAGAGATACCTTGCAGGAGGTGCACACAGCAAAAATAACGGAGTGGGTCTTTCCAGTCCGTCTTTGCTTAGACTGTGACATATTTGTGATTAAGTGAGCGTACTGGCAGGGGGGGAGACAATCCTACGGAGTGCGTCTCACCAAGGTTCTGCGGTGGCCTGGCAGGGAGATCCTGATGTCCTGTGCACTGCGTTGCTGCAAAGCCGCCAGCGCACTTCCTGGTCCAAGATGGCCGCCGAGATGGGAGAAGGGCGCTTCTCGGGAGCGAGAAGCGCCCAGGGAGGGGGCGTGTCTTGGGCGGACGTAGGCGTGCATGTAGGCGGGCGCTGGAGTCCGGACCGGGCCGAGGTGCCACCGCGCCAACGGAGCGCCGGAAAGACCGCCGTGCCCCCTCAGAATTATAACGCTGCCCCGCGGCTGCAGAGCCGCATTAGTAAGAGAGTAAGGGGCCCCCCCCTGTCAGCTCGTCGGCCCCCGCACTTACCCTGTGCGATGGAACCAATGCTCCATCCACCTTCACCTTGGTAGGGAGAGGGTGGAGAGCTTCTGTCGCCATGCGTCGTCCGCTATATTCAGTGGTGATGCAGTGGGCGGCTGCACGGACGCCATGTCATTCTGTCCGGCTGTGCCCTGGCTCCAGGAAACTTAGGTGGATGATTAGTCCCCGTGGTCGCCTGAGAGGGAGGGAGGGAGATCGGAACGCTAAGGAACCGTCGCCACACTGAAAAGTGAGCCAGGGCTGGCATCCATCGTCGTGGGAAAGGATACAGGAGGAACGCTCCATGTACTTGCCCGTTGTTGGTGCGGGGGAGATCAGAGCTGAAAATTTGCCTGTCGCCCCCTTCTCTCCGTTAAATTAAAAATTGGTGGGGTCCTGAGGACCCAAGTGCCTCCTGAGACACTAAGTAAGAACTGGCTCCGGATTCTCCAGCCCGTGGGTGTATACTGCAGGGGAGGAGTTAATCTTTTGTGTGTGTTTAACTTAGTGTCCTCCTGGTGGCAGCAGCATAACACCCCATTCGTCCTGTGTCCCCCAATGATACGTAGGAGAAAACCGTTTTCCTAACAATTAATCTGCGTCCCGATGACTTCACTGCATGTCACCACCAGTACTAGCCCACTATATGAGCAGGTTGGAAGAGGTCTTTGGGGTGATCGGGGAATTGGGATTAGGCAACTTTAAGCTTTATTTTTTTTTATGTTGGGTGTCACAAAAATGGCATTATTAAATTAAAAACTGGCATTCCAAGGGCATTATTACTTTTTAAGTGGGGAAGAGCAATGGTCATTAATACTTTCTGAAAAGGTCTTTACTTTATAAGGGGGCAATCAAGAGGCATTATCTTTTAAAGGGGAAATTCAAGGATCATTAAATACTTTTTAGAAGGATTTGTGCATTACCACTTTTTAAGTGTTCATTTGGGAGCATTACTGTTTTGAATGGGGACTGAGGGATATAAGTTAAGGGGGCACTTGGGAGTGGGGGGGGCAGTGTTACTGTAAGGGGCGGAATAAGAAGCTTCAAAGAAGCATATAGGGGACATTACTTTTAAAAGGGTATTACGATTGCCTAGGTGCAAAAGAGAGGGCATGACTACTTTCTATGATGCGCAGATGAGGACTTATATTAAGGAGCACAGAGAAGATAAATGTGAGCTGCAAACTTTGAAAGGAAATAGGAGAGAGAAAAAAAAGTATTTTTTTGTGCTGCTGATCTGTGGAAATGAGGTTCCAAAGTCAGGAACTGTATTTCTCCTACTTCTTTGGTATTAGACCGATGACCTGTGGATCTGCAGCAGGTGGATATTCATGGTCCTTTATTGTTGTGTGGGCACAACTCTACCCATTATTATTTATAATTTTAATCCCAGGTGAATACAAAAATGTTAGAACCCAACAGAAGGAGAACAATGTGGAACAGGAGGAAGCAACAACGTGGAAACAAAAAGGACATGGGCAGGACAAAAAGGAGAGTCCGTTGATGAGGAGAGAACACAGAGCTACACGAGGCAACCCTGGAAACTGATAGTTTGAACTCAGACTCCCCTTTACACTTCTACCAAAATAATAAGAGCTAGGCGTCTATCTGAGCTCAGCATTTCATCTATATCGCTTCCCATGGGCAGGTCATTGAGGAGTCGGGCCTCTGTCCTGCTCTGCCCTTATCTACATTGAGGTCTGCTGACCTAGGATGATCCCTAACGCTTGTGGTTCACCTCACCGATTGGGTCACCTTGTCGCGGTGGGGTGGCTTTACACTTTTTTTTCCTCAAAATACTATTACTATTTACTTACTACAGGGTTTTTTCTCATTTTGCCTTTTTTCGTCTTGGGTTTTTGTATTTGTAGACTATGTTTTATAGTTATTTTAAGTGAAAAATACTTGCCATTTTAAAAAGGTCAGAAAATAGGTGAAATAAAAGTTTCAGACTTTCAGCCCTGCAGCGCCATATTATTCATGTCAGTTCGGAAGTGTTTCCAAGGGGACAAAAAAAAAAAAAAAAGACAAAAATGCTCCTAGAAAACAGATCTGAATCACTATTACTATATGTCTGGGTCTTGACGTCTAGTATAGACTTCTACATTATTGTAACCAGTTTTAGGGCCATACGGGGTGATCTCATTTTACTTCCCGAACAGACGGCTTTTATAGCATAAGCTAAAATCACTAACATAAGGAAAATCCTCAAATTTAAAAAAAAAAAAAAAAAAAAAAAAAAAGGAATTCCCATCATCTACATGGACACAACATTTTTCGTACATAAAGACAAAACTGACATTATAGAAAGTTGTGGATGTTACAAAACGCTTTCTTGTTGAATAAGGGGATTGTCTCCGGGCTCCCGGCTTCTGCGCCTTGTCTGCTTTTAATATTCCAGTGATTTCCTGAAAGTTAAGCCCTGGGATTTTGCTGTGAAATCCACTGTGCTAGGAACATAACAAGTTTATGTAACTAAAACCTTCCTAGATTTGCAAACACACCGCAGATCTCTGGTGTCAGCTTTCTGGAGTTCGGGTGATTAAATAATACACGATTCTGGGAGATTTGTGAAGAGCGCCGCATTTCTGCAGAATAAAGGCCGCCCGTCTTAGAGTGCGGATCATGCGGAGCGGGTCACGTTTAACCCTTCCTTAAGGGTAGTGTTGGATTTCTTTTAACACCAAGACAAGAACGCGACATAAGCGTTAAGAAATTCCACCTTGAAATAAGATCGTAATTGCAAGAAAATATCAGCGAATTGCCTTCATGCCAAATCCATAATACAGCGCCATTAACATGGCTCTGGGAGCTTTATGATCATAATGGATAGGTTTCCAGAGCAAATGCTGAACTCGCTGTGGCTTTCCCGATGGCTCGTTCATGGCAGGCTGTGAAGTGTGAATAGGATCCAGATTACAGACTGCTGGAAATGAAAAGAATGCTGGAGGCTTCAAAAACACACCACACCTAGGGAGTCCTACACCGCCTCTTCCGATGGCGCACATGACAATCACATCAACTTTACCAGGAGTATTCATTTGCTTAGGGACATTTTTAGTCTTTTTCCTACATGCACTGAAATACAATGTAAAGGGTTTCTTCGCCTTTCTGTAAGAATTGTTTTTATATATCAGATACGTTTTGTTCTGCAGGGGGTGATGCTAAACAGCAATTTGTATTGGCAGTGGCTTTTCTTTTTCCCATCACCTGCTTTTTAATTATGTATTAATCTTTCATTTATTTCAGATCAAGTGCCTCCCCATGAAGTCAGAAATTACCGTTGGAGGGGGATTTCAATACTTTTTTTGCCCTATTTCACCTTTAACTGGGGCTGGTATATTAGCCCCAGATACAGTGGAAATGCATTTTCCTAGCTGCATAGCAGAGCCGACAAGGTCTCCTGTAACTCAGCAGCTCCTGCGCCTTCCCTACACCCAGAAATCACAAGACAGACGCCGCTTCCTATTACTACATACACCGCACGTGTTCAGTGCTATGTACTGTATACATGGAGAAGGCAGAGATGGTAACAAACCGACCCTGCCTTCTCTTCACAGGACATTAAAGTTATCCTTTTTTCTGATTCCCTTTTTGATATATATATATATATATATATATATATATATATATATATATATATATATATTATATTATATTATGTAACATATGTATTGTGTATACATATATTATGTAATATATATATATATATATATATATATATATATATATATATATATATATATATATATATATATATATATATATATATATACACACACACACACACACACACACACACAGTACAGACCAAGAGTTTGGACACACCTCATTTAAAGATTTTTCTGTATTTTCATGACTAGGAAAATTGTACATTCACACTGAAGGCATCAAAACTATGAATCAACACATGTGGAATTATATACTTAACAAAAAAGTGTGAAACAACTGAAATTATGTCTTATATTCTAGGTTCTCTAAATATTGAGAAAGAACAACTGATATTTTTCGCTGAAAAGGGAGAAATGTGCTATCTACTATATAATTGTCTAAGGGTCACTTCCGTCTGTCTGTCCTTCTGTCTGTCTGTCACGGATATTCATTGGTCGCGGCCTCTGTCAGTCATGGAAATCCAAGTCGCTGATTGGTCGTGGCAAAACAGCCTCGACCATTCAGCGACGGGCACAGTCCGGAAGAAAATGGCCACTGCTTCCTCCCCGCAGTCAGTGCCCGCTCCGTACTCCCCTCCGGTCACAGCGCCCGCTCCGTACTCCCCTCCGGTCACAGCGCCCGCTCCGTACTCCCCTCCGGTCACAGCGCCCGCTCCGTACTCCCCTCCGGTCACAGCGCCCGCTCCGTACTCCCCTCCGGTCACAGCGCCCGCTCCGTACTCCCCTCCGGTCACAGCGCCCGCTCCGTACTCCCCTCCGGTCACAGCGCCCGCTCCGTACTCCCCTCCGGTCAGTGCTCACACAGGGTTAATGGCAGCGTTGACCGCGGTGTAACGCACTTGGTTAACGCTGCTATTAACCCTTTGTGACCAACTTACTATTGATGCTGCCAATGCAGCATGAATAGTAAAAATATGTAATGTTAAAAATAATAAAAAAAATAAAAAATAGTTACATACTCACCCTCTGGTGCCCCCCCCCCCCTGGATCGAAGCGGCCGGTTACCGATGCTCCTCGCGTGACCGCTGCATGCAGTGCGGTCTCGCAAGATGATGACGTGCGGTCTCGCGAGACCGAGCGCGCGAGGAGCATTGGTAACCGGACGCTTCGATCCGGAGGCTCCAGAAGGTGAGTATGTAACTATTTTTTATTTTAATTCTTTTTTTTTTTTTTAAACAGGGATATGGTGCATATTACGTGACTGGCCAATATACTACGTGACTGGGCAGTATACTACGTGGCTCTGTGCTGTATATTACGTGACTGGGCAATATACTACGTGGCTGGGCAATATACTACGTGGGTGGGCAATATACTACGTGGCTGGGCAATATACTACGTGGCTGGGCAATATACTACGTGGCTGCGCAATATACTACGTGGCTGCGCAATATACTACGTGGCTGCGCAATATACTACGTGGCTGCGCAATATACTACGTGGCTGCGCAATATACTACGTGGCTGCGCAATATACTACGTGGCTACGTAATATACTACGTGGGCTGCGCAATATACAACGTGGGCTGCACAATATACAACGTGGGCTGCGCAATGTACTATGTGGACTGGGCAATATACTGCGTGGGCTGCGCAATATACAACGTGTACTGTGTGGGCTGCGCAATGTACTGCGTGGGCTGCGCTATACACTACGCATACATATTCTAGAATACCTGATGCGTTAGAATCGGGCCACCATCTAGTACCACATAATGGTGTTGAGTCTGATTTGTGCAGTAGATCCACTTGTAAAATGGACATTGTATTTTCCATAGAGAAATCTGTGACGTGTGAACATACCTTGAGGGTGGGTGCACACAATGCCCGAAAACGTCAAAATTACTAGCGATTCATATGTTGGGTCTTTTAGAGTTTTTTTTTTCTTTTTTTTTGTTTTACAGCTTCATGTTAAGAAAGCCGACAAGTGACTCAAAGAAGTGATCGGACCACTCAGATGGCTTATGTTTTTAAGTTTGGTAGTATCTAGTTTATATGTACAGTTAAAGGGAAAAAGAAAAAAAAAAAAAAAGGCTCTGGCAGCAAATCTGCTGTAAAAACCACCAAAAAGGACAGCCAAACAAAAGGCTTCAGGAATAACACCGCCACTTTTCCTGAACAGACTTCTGGTAAAAAAAAAAAAATTTAACAGGTATGCCAACATCAATAAGACACCATTTGCGCATGCCCTTAGGGCTCATGCAGTGCGATCCGGGCTCAACGGACCGCTAATGCACAGACTGACTGCAGGTCTTCTAACCCAAGCGTGACAGCCTGGTAGAATAAGGAGCCGTCAAACTGAAGTTGGGAGTCCTACGGCCAGTCCATGCTGCACATACATCTGTATGAGGATCTTTGATTGGATGGTAGACATTTATAACCTTTCCTAAATAGATGGTTGGGACAAGTTCCCCGTACATACAGTATAACCAGAGGCAATAATGATTGGGGGTGTAATGGCCGCACAGATAAGTCTTTAGAGTCCGATAACCTTCCGCTTTGGTGGCTGGATCCCGCTCAGCAGGCCCTCCATGGTTATACCAGCTGGTATATCCCCTCCACAGAGATACAGGCTTTTAGTCCAAGAGCGGATTCATATTAGATTCCCAGAGAGATGTAGACTGTTTAAGAGAGGATTGACAGTAGGTCCTGGCAACGAGAAACGCCTTAACGTGGCTGCCAGGTACATATGAATTGGACAATTTATGCGCTAAGCTTTCTCAATACTTCATATTTCTAGTGCAATAATGCAATTCTATGGTCATATTTTATGTTTACACGCTATGGCGCTACAGAGTGCTGCCTTATCTTTTTAATTGTATATGAGTTGGTGACTAAATAAGCACCTGTTCAGACCTGATTTGTGTTTGGATGTGACAGTCAGTTTTTATTTGCATGTAGCCTTCTGATTGAGCACTCCGCCCCTTAGCCTTATGTGTTTTTAATTGCAGCAGGATTCTACCCCTCCACAGAGATATAGACTTTTAGTCCAAGAGAGGATTCATATTAGGTACCCAGAGAGATGTAGACTGACAATCACCTTATCGTGGCTGCCATGTACACATGAATTGGCCAATTTATGCGCTAAGCATTCTCAATTTTTCATATTTCTAGTGCAATAATGCAATTCTATTCTCATATTTCATGCTTGCATGCTATAGCGCTACAGAGTGCTGCTTTATCGGTTTGGTTATACCAGCTGGCGAAGCCTGCAGGTATCAAATACACAACAGCAAGGCAAAGCCACATAGCGTGTTATGGTTGTGGCCAAACCTGAGTACTAGCCATCTGCGTGTCGGAGTCTATCACAAGTCACAGAGAGTCCTATTGACAGATGGGAATGGTTTCTTGGTTAAGCAGGGGCATGACTAATTGATGACAGCGTATGTCTGTGTTGGCATGGATCCATGAGGGGTAGGCGTATGCGAGTGTCACCGCGTCTGGAAACTGAACAAGACATGGTCCTGAGGCAGTGCAGATCTAGTGAAACCAAGAAGAGGGGCAGCTGCAGTCAATGAACACCGTGAGAGCACCACAACATGATGAAAGACCCAGATTAAACAAGAGGTTCCTGTCGCGGTTACATCGTAATTGTACGAAATAAATCTGTATTTACAGTTTGCGGTAAACAGACGGGGCATTTAGAAGTCATTTACAATGATTAGGTAGAGTTTAGACACATCGAGCTGCCGGAGTGACATAGGAAATCTTTGATCAGGTTTCCACTCTCCGCAGATCAAAGGGCACGCCAGACGTTGTTTGCATTCAATGTTTCATTGGCTTTTCATTGCCACTTAGGACTGTGCTGCTCAAGTGTCAAGCGAGTCAAGGGAGAACCCGGCTCGCTCTTATCAGTTTAACAAATAGGTCTTACGGTCTCTGCAAAACAAATGTCCATCTGAGTGTAATAAATGATGTATCACCACACAGGGAACAGGGACGTCATTGACGGGAATCTGATCACTGCTAGGAATGAGCATTACAGTGAAGCCAATATGTTACGGGAAGTGGATGACAACTTCAGGGCATTGAGTGTCCATAGGGACAAATTCTGATAAGGAATCTGTATTAATAAGTTGCCGAAAATTAACTTGGATATCTCACACAAACACTGGATTAAATAGGTAGTCCAGGAATAAGATATTGAGCACCCCAATCAATCCACTGGTGGCAGGAGGTATACAGTGCAGTAGCTGGAACAGCACAGCTCAGTGAACTGTGTGTAGTGGCAGCTCAACTTCTACTGAATGGCGGCGATAAAGTATACAGACCTGTGGTGTTTCATCTCCGAAGACTTCACATGTCCAGACACAATGAGACCTAGTAACAGTTGATCGGTTGCTTCACCTTGTCGCTTTACCTTTAGGCTAAGAGCACACGTCGCAGAACTGCAGCGGAAATTTCCGCGGCAAGTCTACAACTCCTGCCGTGGGTATATCGCATGCGTAATTGGCATGCATATTCCTAGCGTTTTGCAAGCATAATTAGCTTGCAGAATGCTAGCGTTTTCCAAGCGATCTGTAGCATCGCTTGGAAAACTGATTGACAGGTTGGTCACGCTTGTCAAACATAGTGTTTGACAAGTGTGACCAACTTTTTACTATTGATGCTGCCTATGCAGCACCAATAGTAAAAAGATATGTTAAAAATAAGAAAAAAATAAAAAAAATGGTTATACTCACCTTCTGATGGCCCCCGATATCCTCAGCGGTGCACATGGCGGCTTCCGTTCCTATGCTTTGTGTGCAGGACCTGCGATGACGTCATCGCAGGTCCTTCACACAAAGCATCTATAGGAACGGAAGCGGCCGCGTGCACCGCTGAGAGGCGGGAAGACTCCGGGGGCAATCAGAAGGTGAGTATATCACTATTTTTTATTTTATTTCTTTTTTTTTTTTACCAATTATATGGTGCCCTGTGGAAAGTCTCCTCTCCTCCACCCTGGGTACCAACCGCACATGATCTGCTTACTTCCTGCATGGTGAGCATAGCCCCACGCGGGAAGTAAGAGGATCAATGCATTCCTAGGTGTGCAGAATCCCCGCAATTCCGCAAATTTAATGAACATGCTGCGTTTTTTTCTGGAAAGCGTTTCTGCTCAGGAAAACAACGCAGCATGTGCACAAAAAATGCGGATTGCATTCTATTAAATAGGATGCTGAATGTGAGCGTTTTTTTCGCGGTTTTATAGCGAAAAAAAAAGCGACGTGTGCACACAGCCTTAGAATTAGGGTTGGATCAGATACCGGGCTTGGTAGCGTAGTTCTGCAACACTGACATACAATTTGATTGGCACAGGCCAAAAATGAATGATCGTGCTCACTAATATGATCGTTGTGTCCCCATACAGTGAAAGTCTATCGGCGGCACATTCTCTGAGTATACAGGGGTGATGTGATGCAGATAATGATTTATAGGATGACAGCACATCAATCAAATTAACCCAGGATCCATATTTTGCATGTTTGTCTGGTGATCACTGGCATTTATACAAGGGTCAATAATCAGGAACAAGCTTCTCTACAAAAGCTTATTCACCAATTATCGGCTCATCTAAATAGCCCAGTGGTTGCCTGTCACGGATATGCATTCAATCATTGCTACAAAGGGTAAGTTAACGCCAGCGTATAAAAACTAGTTCAGAGGTTTATCCAGAAGAGCTGGATAATTTTCTTCTCACTTGTAATCTGTGTCCAGTCTGTACTTAATCAGTGTTTTTTTACAGTATCTATTACCGTAATTTACAGGACCATTACAGTTTCCTGTGCTACAGAATGGTAATGTATCTGTAAATATCGGATGCTACACTGTGGCTCAATAGGGCAACCAATCTTTTTTGCACATCCGTAGACTCGAATGGGCAGGTCTCTTCCGATTTACAAAAGAAACTAATGAATGCTGAGGTTATTAAAAAAAATAAAAAATCACTAATTTGCACAGTTCCATTAAACAACATTGATCCAAGGGCTGTCTGTTTTTTTGTTACTGATAACACTAGGATAGAAAGTACGTGTCACAAGGGTGTCCCATCCCCCTGGAAGACCTGGAGATAGACGGTCACGTCGGGTAATGAATCGCAGGTCTTCTTTAGAGATGGTGTGATTGGTGTCCCATATTAAATGGATTTGGTTTCCTCTGGTGCTGAAGAGGTTAATGACCGTTTTTATGCTGGACACAAAGATGCAGATCCATTACCTATTCCTATAAAAACTGGCCAGACCTTGTCCCTGCCAATGAAAGATTTGTCTTCCTGTGCTGTGTGCTAAAGTTAAGTGGTTGGAGTAGAGTTGTTGTAGTGATCTGTGGTTTGTTGTAATATATGTGTATTTATCGCCTGGTCCCTATTCCCATTTAGTTTATCCCTCCCTGTCCTCCTCCCTATTGTTGGTATGTGTTTTTGTATGATAGAACTTTTCTGTTATCCCTGTTATGCTTTTGTGTCTTGCTTACCTTACATTTCTGTCCCATGCCTCATGGGGTGGGGGTAGGGGACAGATTAGGGTTTAACAGGAGCATAGCAAGGTCGGAGGCCCGGGCCTCTCTACCTTCAAGAATAACCTTGAGACAGGGATAGTGTCCCAGGCTCCAGGGACAGTTTGAGGCCTCTCTCCCTTACCGAAGGCCGTCACAGCATGACAGTACGGTAGTGTAAATGAGTCCTAAGGGAAAGAATCTCTCCAAGAACGAATATGTTGAGCTTGTGCATTACACAGCAGCCAAACGGATCACACAAACCTGCAGGGTAAAGCATGGGGAGGAGGGGGACACAAAGCAATAGCCTGAGCCACTCTTAGGATAAGTTGCAGAAGACCTAAAATTACTTTACATCTCAGATTACTATGCAGTTAAATTGCAGTTTCTGATCACAGTAGAAGTAAAAGCAGCCAATGCAGACTACAGAGAAAGCCCACCCTGAAGCAGGGATGCCAGCCGTCTAGAAGTTCCAGGACAGTCCGTAAAAAAAAGGAACCCGATTTCTTGGAAGCTGAAGAAACTTATACAGATTATTTTGACTGTAATTCTCATCATCTTACAGTGACTGCAGCTGATGTCTTCATATCAGAATTATGGGCTGTAGAGACGATCACTTATAATCATAATGATTTTATTATGCGGTCTGTAAAAAATATTCTGTCTGTGATTTTGTGATAAGCGGTTCACAAAAAAATTAATTACACCATTCATTTTACTATATAATGTTAAAAAAATGAAGTTGGAATTGCAACTCAGCAAAAAAAAAATTAGTTTTTTGTCCTGGTGTAAAGTGTGCAGTAAAAATGACCTGGTAAAATGATCCTTCAGGTCAGTATAGTGATACTATACTTTAGTGGTTAGAAAAACTAGTGCTTTGGTTGTTTTTTCTTGCATTTTCATTAAGTGTAGCCACTGAAAAAGTGCAGATTCTGGAATTTTTTTTTTTATTATATCATTTTGATAGATCAGACTTTTATGGACATAATGATACCAAATATATTTTTCCATTTCTTTATTATAATTTTTTTTTTTTATTATTATTAGGAAAAGGTGGTCGATCTAAACTTATTTAGTTTTATTACTTTTACAAAATATATATATATTTTTTATGTATACTAGTTTTTACTTTACAGTACATCCTAGTCAGCATGGAGTTAGGCTACATAAAAAAAGCACCAAGGGATGTCTCACTAATGTAGCTTATGCCCTTAAAAAAATTGATATTTAGCAAGTGCCAAAAGGGTCACCTCCTTATTATCTTAATATTAACTTGCTGCATATGGAGTACAGCAGAAAGCCCGTGTGTGGAGACACGTGCATGGAGCGGACACTGCCAGGCCAGCAAATGTTTCCTTTCACCAACAGTTACCGCAAGATAAGCAGATGGTCAAAGATGGTCCCGCAGGGATTTACATGGGAAGTGAGAGTGAAACGGGATAACTGCCAGGAAACATGAAATGTGTGGCACAGAACATTGCTGACAAGTTCCTCGACAGCAGCACATTCAGAAAGTCAGATTCAGCCCCGCATGTGTGTCATTGTAGTTTCCGCTGACTGGGAGGATAAATTCTGTAAAAATGGAAAGTGGGAATAAGGAAGACGACCACAAGACACAAATGTGGAAAACATACTTATGGCAGTAAATCTGCCATGTACCTCAGAAGTCTGACATGTCTTGCTGTTTACTGATCCTTGGACCCAGTGTTGGAAGTTGTGTAGATCGTCATCACTCTACCTCGTTGGTTTCCATATTCACTCTCCTTACAATAGGAGTCTGTGTCAGACTACACATTACAACGCCTTCTACATTGTGTCCGTATCACAATGTCTTTCTGATCTAGTACTGGAGACACCGGATGTACTGAGGTAAGCGGAGGCTGCTCACATACTACTGTCCACACTATCTGTCTGACCTAATACTGCAGGTGCCATGGGTGACGAGGTAAGTAGAGGCCTGCTCACACATTCTGATCAACATATCTAGAAGATATAATACTGGAGTTTCCGGAGGTGCTGAGCTAAGAAGAGGCTGCTCACACTGCTGTCCACTGCATCTGATCTAATACTGAAGATACCAGGGTGCTAATGTAAGAAGAAACTGCTCACACTGCGGTCCACCCCATCTGATCTAATTATGGAGATACCAGAAGTGGTGAGAAAAGAAGAGGCTGCTCACACTGCTGTCCACCCCATCTGATTTAATACTGAATATACCAGGGTGCTGAGGTAAGAAGAGGCTGCTCACACTGCTGATCAACAGGTCTATAAGATAGAATACTGGAGCTTCTGGAGGTGCTGAACTAAGAAGTGGTTGCTCACACTGCTGTCCACTCCATCTGATCCAATAATGGAGATACTAGAAGTGGTGAGCTAAGAAGAGGCTGCTCACACTGCTGTCCACTGCATCTGATCTAATACTGAAGATACCAGGGTGCTAATGTAAGAAGAAACTGCTCAAACTGCGGTCCACCCCATCTGATCTAATTATGGAGATACCAGAAGTGGTGAGAAAAGAAGAGGCTGCTCACACTGCTGTCCACCCCATCTGATTTAATACTGAATATACCAGGGTGCTGAGGTAAGAAGAGGCTGCTCACACTGCTGATCAACAGGTCTATAAGATAGAATACTGGAGCTTCTGGAGGTGCTGAACTAAGAAGTGGTTGCTCACACTGCTGTCCACTCCATCTGATCCAATAATGGAGATACTAGAAGTGGTGAGCTAAGAAGAGGCTGCTCACACTGCTGTCCACCCCATCTGATCTAATACTGAATATACCAGGGTGCTGAGGTAAGAAGATGCTGCTCACACTGCTGCTCAAAATGTCTATAAGATAGAATACTGGAGTTTCCGGAGGTGCTGAGAAGAAGAGGCTGCTCACACTGCTGTCCACCCCATCTGATCTAATACTGGAGATACCAGGGTGCTGAAGTATGAAGAGGCTGCTCACACTGCTGTCAACCCTGTCTATCTGATCTAATACTGGAGATACCAGAAGTGGTGAGGTAAGAAGAGGCTGCTCACACTGCTGTCCACCCCATCTGATCTAATACTGGAGATACCAGGGTGCTGAAGTAAGAAGAGGCTGCTCACACTGCTGTCCACCCCATCTGATCTTATACTGAATATACCAGGGTGCTGAGGTAAGAAGAGGCTGCTCAAACTACTGTCCACCCTGTCTATCTGATCTAATATTGGAGATAACAGGGTGCTGAAGTAAGAGCAGCTGTTGTGACCTGGAGATAACGTGATACTACATGGTCTGTGTGTCTCCAGGTCCCTGCAGCGGAGCTTTCTACGACATATGCTCACAGGCACCTGCCCTATAAAACAATCAGGACAGGTTTCTCTGAGTGTAACAAGTGGCTATTATAATTCTGTAGCAATAACCTCGCTTGACAAAATGAGAAATTTGACAATTAAAGGTAATTAGAAATTTGTTCACAATGCCAATTTATTTATTTTCTCTATCACTAAAAAACCATATTAATGTTAATGGACATGTAACTAGAGCTTCCAGCATATCCAATAACTGCAGAGGCAGCGCTGATACTCCGCAAAGTGCTCGTGGTTTGGTAAAATGGAGAGCAGTCATGGAAAGCAGTGGTTACAGGGAGCAGCAATATGGGCGACAAGCTCATGTGTATCACATACATTTTTACATTTTCAGCTCACAGGGCGCCTACTCTGCAAAACGTGAAGTTAAAATAAGGACATTGACGTGAAGAAAAAAAAAAAAAACCTTATTCCCAAAAGCAGCCTTCACAGCGAGTGTGACAAGCCTGATTACATAAGAGCAGATTTCCTGCAGAGCGCTCCGCTCAGGGGGATAGGAGGAGAGATACGAGTCGTATGCTATTACAAGAATATTTATTTTCGGGTTCCAAGAAGACTTCAGGACCAAGTAAGCAGTTTACATTGCAGCTGTGACTTTCTCTTCTAGGAAGGGAGGGAGGCTAGAAGACTATTTTAAGACTGGCCACGAAAATAAGTCAAGTCTTCCAGAAACAAACCCTTCAAAGACAAAAACAGCTCCGCACAGGGTCCAATGCAACTATTTTATGCTACAATAAACTCTGTGTAGTGTCGTTCCTCTGTTATTCCTCCTGGAAGTGTATGAATACACGGACAAATATCGCAGTGGAATGGACACTCGCTGAGCCATCAGCTCTCTCTCAACTCCCCAATACACATAAATGTGTGTTAATTGGGGAGAGCTGAGAAAGCTGCTGCCCTATACCTCTGGCGGAGGCTTATTTCCTGGAAAATAAAAGGGTCGGGTATTTTAACTCATACTGCCCAACAATCATCGCCTCCATAAAGGATGTTCGGACGATCCCACTAATATCCCACTATCAGATTTGGATGCCTTGAGCTAAATCTGGCACATTCTACATGTCTCTTGCTGGTTTATTAATGTGGCGATCCTTTACACCATCTAGTATAAGTTCACACCACTGACCCATTAGTTGGCTTACTTTGTGCCAAAATGGATGGCACACTAAGCTATGCCCCCCTCAGGTGAAGCCATGGCCTTTTTTATGCTAAACCACAACCCTTTATTTCTGCGGTCCCTTAGAATTTATCAAAAAAACACTGTGGTGCAAGCAAATACTTTAGCACATTAAAGGTAAGACATCATCAGAATATTATCTATTGCTTAAATCAGGTTTTTGAAATGTTTTTTTTTTTTTTCATAACACAATCTGTATTGAAGTTAAAGTAAAGAAATCTTGCAATAGTTGCACTGTCAGCTGTTTTTTTTTTTTTCTTAGATCCCAAGTTCCTGCTTCAGGAAACAACACCTGTACATAGCCACAGTGGTTTGTATTAAAATGTCTAATGAGGATGTGCGAAGGTCAATATGAAGGGAGGGGGAGCAGGTCAACTGTGACATTTTCTATAGTGATTGGGGGATCCTGTGTTATCAGCTGTGTATAGAGGAGTTTCCTGTCATTATAATCTGGTCTCTGATAATGTGGAGCCTTGCTTAAAACTCTGTCTGAAAGGACAAGAGTCTAAGGGTACCGTCTTCACAGTGGCACTTTTGTCGCTACGACGGCACGATCCGTGACGTTCCAGCGGTATCCATACGATATCGCTGTGTCTGACACGCAGCAGCGATCAGGGACCCCGCTGAGAATCGTACGTCGTAGCAGATCGTTTGGAACTTTATTTCGTCGCTGGATCTCCCGCTGTCATCGCTGGATCGGTGTGTGTGACAGCGATCCAGCGATGTGTTCACTTGTAACCAGGGTAAACATCGGGTTACAAAGCGCACGGCCGCGCTTAGTAACCCGATGTTTACCCTGGTTACCATCGTAAATGTAAAAAAAACCAAACAGTACATACTCACATTCCGGTGTCCGTCAGGTCCCTCGCCGTCCGCTTCCCGCACTGACTGACTGCCGTAAAGTAAAAGCAGAGCACAGCGGTGACGTCACCGCTGTGCTCTGCTTTCACTTTACGGCCGGCACTCAGTCAGTGCGGGAAGCGGACGGCGAGGGACCTGACGGACACCGGAATGTGAGTATGTACTGTTTGGTTTTTTTTACATTTACGATGGTAACCAGGGTAAACATTGGGTTAATAAGCGCGGCCCTGTGCTTAGTAACCCGATGTTTACCCTGGTTACCCGGGGACTTCGGCATCGTTGGTCGCTGGAGAGCGGTCTGTGTGACAGCTCTCCAGCGACCACACGACGACTTACCAACGATCACGGCCAGGTCGTATCGCTGGTCGTGATCGTTGGTAAATCGTTTTGTGTAACGGTACCCTAAGAAAACTTTAATATGAGAATTGCAAGATTAATAGGGGTTTTTTGTGTTTTTAATAAAGATCCATCTATATACGGTATATTATGGATCTTTATTTAAAAATCACAAAAAAAATAATCTTGTAATTTTCATAATAAAGCTTCCTTAGTCTCTTGTCTATTCAGAGAGTGTTTTCAGCAAGGCTCCACATTATCAGAGACAAGACTTTAATTACATTTATATACGTACACACACGTACACACACACGTATTATACACACATATAAACCTATTGCTTTTATTTTTAGAAAAATGTAACACAGGAAGCCGATTTTTATCCCCAAGTCTTCCTCCGCCCCTCCCCCCATGCGGCTTCCATCATATAGCGAGTGCAGACTGCTGGGAATTTATACCTACCTGACATTTTTTCCCGAATCTCTCAGCTGCTTCACTAAATCTGCGATGGGATATTGAGCCTTAGCAGCGCACAGACCGTAACCTGCAAACAACGGAGAACATGTGTATAAACCATGGGGCTCTATAGACAGAAACAGACGCTGCCTATAGGGCTTTCCTAATAGGTTGGAGAAGCTTTATACCAAATATCAGGCTCCTTCCTTATCAGACACACCCCAATATATTTCTACCATCTGATTTCCATCTATGAAGGGCAGCCGTACGTAGAGAGGGAAGTAACAGGGAATTAAATTGCCCCGTCGATGCCCGCATGGTGCCATTTACACGGCCCGTGTCTTCTGGGGAGCAGAGGGGTTGCATGATGGGATGATTTTCCGCATCTCAAATGATAATGAGGTGCAGAAATGGAAGAGGTCATTCAAAAACCAATTAATAAAGGACCCCATATAATATTTGATAGAAAAAACCATAAAAATAAAAAAAAACAAAAAACAAAACAGTGGCACGCTATTTAAAGGGAACCTATCGCATTGAAAATGCAATCCGCTCTGCCGGGATCATGATATAAAGCAGGAGAAGCGAAGTAGATGGATATCCCAATTCATGGGAAAAGATTCAGTATACAATGTACTTTATTCACTGCAACTTCAGCTTATTCCTGTTTTTTTCAGTCAAGGGGGTGGTGCTAATCAGTGACTTTCCTTGTAAAGGTCAGGTGGGCGGTTCATTACCTGGTGTAATGATGATGTTATGAGATTCTTTGATCAAGTCCACTGCGCCTTCTAGATTGATTTCCGTGTGGGTGCCGGTGATCTCCATTGGCTTGCCACCGGCGGTAGATGTGGTTCCAAAGCCTCCAAGGATCACATTAGCAAGGGATCTGTTCATGGCCTACCGGAAATAAGAAAAAAAAGGAACTTTAATAGCTATAAACCACAATTTGCCTATCAGCCCCGGCCCTCGTGGTCTGCGGGATGAGGCCACCATGGACACACAGGTTGCCCAGATGACTAGTTAGGTAACAATACGCTGATTCACAAGCTGAAGATTACACCATGGAAGCCGAGCAACACAAGGATCGTGTTTAGTCTGTGACTGGCAGCCATAATTGGTATGTAAGGTATGAGGAAGACGATTCACTCACCCTGAAGTCTCCACTGGAAGAAGTAGGGAATTAACTCGATTTCACTTTGATACAGTTCAAAAGGGGCGAGGAGTAGACAAAACATTGCAGACACTAATCTCTCAAAAAATTAGACTCAAAAATGTCCCGCGCTACTACAAAGAGACGATTCACAGCAAACCCTCTATACGAGAAATATGCAAGGCGTGCAAATGTACTACTACATGTGCCCATTAAAATCAATTACAGTCCATGCTGTACATGGAGGGATGCTGTACCCCAGTGAGGGAGCTGCTGCTTATTTAGCTGAACAGGGAGCCTTTATGATTGTTTTTACATTTTTTATTTTTACTTTTTGCTTGCCTTTGTTGTTTTACAAAACTAGAAAAGTTGATAATTCGGCACTTTATGAGTAAAATTAAACACATGTGACCATATTAAAAAGCTGATATTATTAACCTCCTAGAAATAAGAAACGTAGCAAGATAGTGATTTCCAAAGAAGTCCCCCCCTAAGGTATCACAGACTGTCACGTGGCCCACATTAGTAAATGCAGGGCGCCTTACACATCATTACCGTTGACCCTTTACAGCCCGCAACCACAGTCTGGCGATGACTCATCCATATGGAAACTGGTCAGGGTTCTTTAATTTAACAACCCCTGCTTTAACTCAGTTTTTTTTTCTTCTATGTGGACATGTTATAAAGGGACATTGAATCCACTTATGATCATTTTTTCCTTTTAATTGCTTAATATCCTAATATTAAATATTTTCATAATATAAGGGGATATGGTGGATCCGTCATTCTCACCACAGCCCACTCTTCTGGTGATTGGGCCTATCAGGTGTAGTATCTAGTGATGAGCCCTAGTTCTCGTTACTTGACACTTCAGAGTATCGCGGGTGCTCGAGTGACATGTTGAGTCCCCGCGGCCGCATGTTTCACTAGCCACAAAGCATGTGAGGATTGCCTGTGTTTGTCAGTCAACCCTCACACGTTTTGTGGCTGCAAACAACTGCGAAACAAGCAGCCACGGGCACTGGAACATGGCACTCGCGATACTCAAAGTGCAATCTCGAGACGAGCAGTAGCACTCATCACTAGTCGTATCCCGTGCACTTGATTTTCTTCCGCTCAGGCCTTGCCCCCCATATATACAAGTGAGGTCACAGACAGGGGCAGGCTGATGGGCAGTTACCGACACCACACAGACAAGGGCAGGCCGATGGGCAGTTACCGACACCACACAGACAGGGGCAGGCTGATGGGCGGTTACCGACACCACACAGACAGGGGCAGGCTGATGGGCGGTTACCGACACCACACCGACAGGGGCAGGCCGATGGGCAGTTACCGACACCACACAGACAGGGGCAGGCTGATGGGCAGTTACCGACACCACACGGACAGGGGCAGGCTGATGGGGAGTTACCGACACCACACGGACAGGGGCAGGCTGATGGGGAGTTACCGACACCACACAGACAAGGGCAGGCCGATGGGCAGTTACCGACACCACACAGACAGGGGCAGGCTGATGGGCGGTTACCGACACCACACAGACAGGGGCAGGCTGATGGGCAGTTACCGACACCACACGGACAGGGGCAGGCTGATGGGCGGTTACCGACACCACACGGACAGGGGCAGGCTGATGGGCGGTTACCGACACCACACGGACAGGGGCAGGCCGATGGGCAGTTACCGACACCACACAGACAGGGGCAGGCCGATGGGCGGTTACTGACACCACACCGACAGGGGCAGGCCGATGGGCAGTTACCAACACCACACAGACAGGGGCAGGCCGATGGGCGGTTACTGACACCACACCGACAGGGGCAGGCTGATGGGCAGTTACCAACACCACACAGACAGGGGCAGGCTGATGGGCAGTTACCGACACCACACGGACAGGGGCAGGCTGATGGGCGGTTACCGACACCACACGGACAGGGGCAGGCTGATGGGGAGTTACCGACACCACACGGACAGGGGCAGGCCAATGGGCAGTTACCGACACCACACGGACAGGGGCAGGCTGATGGGGAGTTACCAACACCACACAGACAGGGGCAGGCCGATGGGCAGTTACCAACACCACACCGACAGGGGCAGGCCGATGGGCAGTTGCAGACATCACACGGACAGGGGCAGGCTGATGGGGAGTTACCGACACCACACAGACAGGGGCAGGCTGATGGGGAGTTATCGACACCACACGGACAGGGGCAGGCTGATGGGCAGTTACCGACACCACACTGCCCATGCGCCATGAAAGTGCTTAATCACACATCAGTATTGGGTCAGTATCTCATCAGTGTTTGTATGCCAAAACCAAGAGTGAAACTTACAGAGAAAGTATAATTGACAGATTGACACCTGTTCTGTGTTTTGGAGACACTCCTGGTCTAGGCACACAAATACTGATGAAATAGTGATCAGAAATACTGATGTGTGAATAACGCAGTAGAGCCTACTTCTGTACATGAAGCCGCGTGGTACGATACGTATATTAAGCGATGCTCTGAATATGGGGAAATCAAGAGGATGTGAGCCACAAGATCCGGGTCTCAGAAGAGGGGACTGACTGTCACATGACCCAGAATAATCTGTGAGAGTATGAAAACTAAATAATAAAAAAAAATAAAAATGTAATATATATTAAAAATATTAATTAAAATCAGTAAGTAACTTTTCTATTCAGGAGCAAAAGTATTTACAATCATTACTACATGACAATATAGTAATGCATTGTAAATTAGGTCATGCCACAAAAAAACCCACAAAAAATTAAAAGGTATCGCGGGCGCGGCCGGGGACACAAGTGAATAAGTGCCAGGCGACTATAGCTCTGCACAGACACACACTTGCCGTGGCCTCAGACTGACCTGGCAGATAATCTGCTTATACACATCTAATCACTCCATGTCTGCATCATCAGACACAAAAGTGCCAAACAGGGCTGGAGTCCCCAGAGGAAGGTCTCCCCAGACACGCACGGCACTGGATAATACAACAAGTATGCATCCAGCCTGCCATAAGAAATGTTCTCCGAAGAAGAATGCTGGAGCAATCAAAATATTTCGACTGTCACCTCCTCATCTGCAACAGATTATCTCCAGCAGATAAACCTGGCCGCTGGGGCCGCTCGCTGAATGAGCCGCTTATGTAATGTCTGACTGCTGCCCCTCTGTGGTGGGACAGACCCACGACGACACGGCAGCGGCAAATAGGACGTCCTAGAGTAAGGCCACGTTCACACCTCAAACCTACGGAAAGAGCTGGTACAAGCAATCAGAAGGAACCCTCCGATTATTAAGGGGTCTATCTGGTTTCCATCTGGTTTCATTTTTTAAAGTGGAAGAAAAAGGTTTTTTTTGTTTTTTTTTTAAACATTAAAAAGGGGTATTCTCATCTCCAAAATCCTATCCCAATAAGTAGTAGGTGTAATAATAACATCATCAAGTACCTCCAATTCAAAATGTAGTATAGTTCTTCTGATAAGCCATGTCACCACCAACTGTAATTATGAGCTGTCGTAACCATGGATACCTAGGCTACTGCAATGCCCTGCACATAGGGCAAGGCTGGTTTTACACTTGCCGTGCTTTTTCCGGACCATTTTTGCAACCCCAATGCATTTCCATGGGGCCGCAAAAAATTCGTAGGAGCGCCGTACGCCGTATTTACGGTCATGAAAAAATATCGAGCTTGTTTGATATATTTCACGGCTTACGGACACGGCCCTACTGAAAATCAATGAGGACGAAAAAACAACGTTTTTGCGGATTACCGTTTTTTTTGGTCCCTACTTTTTTATACTATTCTAATCCAGAAAAATGGTGATCCGCAAGATTTTTGCCGCCCGTTTTTGTGGCAGACCCGGAAAATTATGGCGATACGGCCCGCAAAAAAGGCCAGCAAAAACGGGCTGCTAAAATCACAGTAAGTGTAAAAGAAGTGACATAGCTTATCAGAAGAACTATATTACATTTCTAATTGGAGGTATTTGCTGCTACTGCTACTACTACTTATAGGATCTTGATGCATTTCTTTTCCTCAAAACGGAACAAACAATTGGAAAGTCAAAACAACTGTGTGAACGTAACCTTATAGAAGTGACAAGATATTAGGAGATGTCCAGATTAGCACTATGTGGCGCATTACTGTAATATTTCATCATCAGCCTCAAATTTACAGATCTATGTGCAAATACATAAGAATAGTACATTCCAGCCAACTTCAATGACATTATTGGAACTTTTTATTGGATTGTGGCAGGCAGTGGTGATGGCAGAATACGTGTGCAGCAGTCCCACAGCGAATCCGAAGGAGGGAGGATTGGGACCTCTACAGATTCTGAGAATAGGGCTCAGAATTCCCCTCTGGTTAAGAGGATACCTTTCAATGTTGGGATAACACTTTAAAGGCAATAAGCCACAATTCTCTATACAGTCATGCTTGAAAAAAGATAATCTTAAAGGGAATCTGTCACCCCAAAATTGGCCTATAAACTAAGCCCACCGGCACCAGGGGCTTATCTACAGCATTCTGTAATGCTGTAGATAAGCCCCTGATGTAACCTGAAAGAAAAACTGGTTATATTATACTCACCCAGGGGCGGTCCCGTCCGATGGGCGTCGCGGTCCGTTGCAGTGCGCAGGCGCTGGGCCTCTCTGACCTTTCCCGGCGCCTGCGCACTGCAGTACTTTGCTCTGCCCTCAACAGGGCAGACAAAGTACACCTGCGCCAGAGCCGCAGCGTGAAGACAAGAAGAGGACGTCATCGTAAGAAGATGGGAGGCCCCGAACCGGACTGCGATGCCCATCGTACCGGGACCGCCCCTGGGTGAGTATAATCTAACCTTTTTCTCATCTTTCAGGATACATCGGGGCTTATCTACAGCATTACAGAATCTTGTAGATATATCCCTGATGCCGGTGGGCTTAGCTCACCTTCGATTTTGGGGGTAACAGGTTCCTTTAAAAACAAAGCTCTAATTCCTCCAAGATTAAAAAAAAAATAAATTAAAGAATGTGTACCCAAATCAGTAAAGTGATCACACACGTGTAATAATTACACATGGAGAGCAGATTTACACACTTCAAAGCATCATTAAAAATCCACTGTCTGGTCTAGAAACCCCATTGTTAATACCTTAGAGGGGTATTCCCATCTCTGAGACAATATCCCAGTATGTCGTAGGTGTAATAATAATATTAGCAAATACCTCCAATTTAGAAATTTAGTATAGTTTTTCTGATTCGCCATGTCTCTTTCCTCATGTGCAGGCATTGCAGGCTCTTAGGTATCCACGGTTACGACCACTAGAAATGAACTGTCACTATATCAGTGGTCGTAACCATGGATACCTAGGGTCCTGAAATGCCTGCACATGAGGAAAGAGACATAGCGAATCAGAAAAACTATACATTTCTAAATTGGAGGTATTTGCTAATATTATACCTACTACATATTGGGATAGGATCTTGGAGATGGGAATACCTCTTTAATGATTATGTCAGGCAGTCCTCTCTTCTGCGCCCAGACTTATTTGACAAAGCGTCTCTTATCCTGGAGGAGCCAAATCTCATGTGCGACAACATTGAAGACCGTGTAATGTTTCATGTCCCCTATGGTGGCGCTACAGGATAATATTAAACTCTTGACGCCAACATTGGCGGCCACGATAGTTTATTTACGTGGGGGGTTGGGTATTAAAAGTTTCCAAACATTTACAGATGCTGGGATGTTCTGCACTTGGACCACTCATAATGGAGGATAAGCCGCAAAGCTCTTAGCAATTTTCCAATGCATTTTACAAGCAGCAGACACATTTGCACGCTGTAAACCCCCCCGGGAATGGCAATGGATGGCAGCCTGGGCATACACCACACCGAGGGTCTAACAGACGGCCAAGGCCTTGTGGGCCGCCATGAGCAGTTATGACATCGGACGTGGGCATGTGGGGGGTTACAGTAAACGGGGGGGGAATACCATAACATTTTCTCAAGAACCATCTGATCTTGTACATTTTGCAAAGCCGAATCCGCGCCTTGATTACATTGATTTTTACAAGACTTAGCAACTTCTCAGCACAAATGGGAGGTATCAGAATCGAGTGCGTCGCCCTCCCAGGAGTCGGAGGTGAGCAGGCGTGTTGTGTGTACGCTATGGAGTAGGCCAATTAAAGACAACACTGATTAAAAGCACACAATATGGAAGACGGACGCAAATTTGATGCAGATCCCCCCTCAATTTCCTAATTTACATGCTTCCCTTGCCCATCAAACCACTTCTGAGCTCAAAGCGCCGCGCTGCATTTAACCCCTTAGCCGTCTGCAGGGGGGGTGGGGGGAACCACTAAAGGCTGCGCATTTACTGGATTCTAACTCATTAAAGCTTGCTTCAACTCGCTGCTTTGAAAGAATAATTTCTCGGAGGAGCGGAGAAGTGTTTCTACTTTCTGTGTGGTTTACTGACAGGAAGACGTTTTATTTTAACTTCTGACGCCCTGGCCCCATGTAACGACCTCAGCCGCTTCCCAGACTGTGGTGGGTGACCCCGTCATTACACTCATCACATAAATACAACTTTACATGGAAAAGTATGCCGATGGGATCACACCCGGCAATTACCATCGGCGAGGATACAGAAGTGTGTGATGCCCCTCGTGCCCGTCTGCAAGAGCCGGGGGCGATGTGGTACAGCCGAACTGCCACCATATAGTCAAAATCAGGGAGGTAAAGCTGCTGGTTCTTGGAGTTTTTTTGAACGGTCGTTAAATGGGCATGGGATTTTTCAGCAAAATAATAATTTACAGGGAATTGGTCTCTTTATTCTCAAAAATTGTTGTTGACCCCCAGGTTGTACCCCCACAAACCATAATGCCATGGCATATACTAGCCAGAAGAGAAAAAGCCTTTTTTCTTTGGCTATGCCTTTGATTTTACTTAGGGACTCTCAGGATAGTGAGGGTCCTCGACGTGGGTTTTCCAAAATATGGACCCAAACCTCAGAATCCACATCATCAAGAACCCTTCCTTTCCGTCACATACTCCGCATCAGTATATTTTATCCAATTAGATTACTATTAGTTCTTCTGGGTCCTGTAGTTCCACAGGAGAACAAGGAAAACATGGACACAAGATTCCCTTAAAGGGATCGTCTCATGTTCTTAAATAGTTAGAATTGCAAATTTTTCTAATTTACCTCTTATTAAAAATCCTCCCTGTTCTCGAGAATATAGGGATTTTTTTATTCTATAGTATACGGCGTGTTGCCTAGGCTACCGGCCACTTCTGCAGTGTCAGAGGCCGGTCTCCTAGACAAGGAATGTGCCCCGTTAGAAGGCAGAGCCTGCATGTGCCCCTCTCGAGCCTGGTCAAAATAACAAAAAATGCATTGCTTGCCGACCTCAAATAATGCAAAAAAAAAAACCAAGTTCCTAACTCACCACACACATGATGTAAGACAGGATAGCACCGGAGGAACCGATGAGAGCGCCGACGATGGTCAGCAGGTTGTTGTTCAGCAGGAAGCCTTCAGCGCACAGAGCCCATCCAGAATAACTGTTCAGTACGGTAATGACGACCGGCATGTCCGCTCCGCCAATGGCCGCTGTCAGGGTGACTCCCTGGGGAAATCACAGAATAGGACACGTTACACTGAAGCATCTACCTGTTATTAGGAGCATGACCTTACTGGGTGCCTTCAGGCATCACCGGGATCTGGAGATCCGTCACAATCTAAAGAGACAAATGTAAAGAAATAAAATATACACAATCGCCTATCATCCACAGGACAGCCGATCGACTGCCTGCTCCCCCCGCCACAGCCCGGCCAAGCGCCTGCCACAGCAGATTCTCCACCTAGGACTTTCACATTCATTTTATCCTGGAGCTATTGGAGTAATCATCGTGTGCCAGCGTTGAAGGAAGAACACAATGTTATCCATGAAGGGAGGTGTCAGGATCTCACAGACACTCTTTTTTCTATTGAAAGGACTAACAAATGGTGAAAATGGCCAGTGTAGGTGAGGCCTGAACACCTGGGAGTTACAACAGGCTTTGTCCATAGACCAATGTATGGTCGTTGGGGTTCTGACTGCGGAGACCCCCCACTAATCACAAGAATTACAATATAGAGTCACCTGCGTAATGGAGCTTTGACAGTCCATGAGACTGACTGCAATTCTACCAGCCCCCCATAGAGTGGCGCTTGCACTCCATTCACATAGAGGACTTGAGGACACTTGTTCTAGTTATCAGTGGAGACCCCAACCATCGGACCCCAAGCGATCATACATCACCTCTCATGTGAATAGATATTCTTTATCAAAACCCCTGCAAAGGGAATCTGTCACCATGTGTTTAGCAGATTTCTGCCTATGCACAGTGTACACAGAAAGCAGCCAATCAGTAGTGTGGGCGGGGTTATACAGGGCTCAGCATTTAGAGAACTGCTAGATCCCAGCGGTGCATCACTAACTCGGCTGCCTAATGTAGGTTTTATAAAATCTCTGTTTTCTCTGCTGCATATCCAGCAGTTCTCTAACTGCTGAGCCCTGTATAACCCGACCCACACCACTGATTGGCAGCTTTATGTGTACACTGTGAATAGGCAGAAATCTGCTAAACAGTGGTGGGGGCGTGGTTATATAGAGCTCATGAATATGGAGGACGACCAGACAGTAGGTTTATTAATCCTCAAGTAATAATCTCCTGCTGATCAAACAAGGATTTAATCAAAACTACAGCAAGTAACCTAGTAAGTGACACATCGCTGGAATCGGGGTCTCTGTCCCTACCCAATGCTGTGCTTTGATTAGGTGGGAAAAACCTGGTGACAGATTCCCTAAGTGCTGCCAAGTCTCAATCTCTTTTGACTTTCAGTTATTTGGAAATTATTTCTTGCGCTGAACCCCAGGCAGAGGATGAGCCCAGACCACAGACCATCAAATACAGATTAGAGGTGGAAAACCGATCACGTTAGCTAGTCTATTCTTCTGAGCAATGGGACATGGGACAATGGGACATGCAATAGTTTTCAAGACCAAACAGAAACCTACCATAACCGCAGAGAGGGCAGACACAGAGCCGAGGCATGTAATGCCAGTCGTGTAGCTGGGGTCCAGCATGTATGGGATCATACCACCAACGCTGGCAGCGAGCAGACCAGCATTCAGCGCGTGTCTGCCGGGCAGCAGCAGCGGGGCAGAGTTCAGGACACCTGATGAACAGACAAAGCAGTCATGTTACCTAATGAACACAGGTTTGGGGTTTTTTGCTTCTTTAAATATCAAGTTATCTGATACAAAGCAATAAAATCCAGATGCAAAATGCAACAGTATATAAAAAATATAAACTATACATATAAAAAAAAATTAATATATGGTATATATTACAATGAAGCACAGAGCTGTCAGCCACAGATTAAACCCACCCACTTGACCTGTGTGCACAGAGCATAATCTGTATTTTATGCAGTGAAATCCTTGAGAAAGGCTCATTGTAGCCGAAACGTTGCCACGCCACCAGGGCTATTAAAGTCCCTTCTGTATCTTTGAAGATACTGGAGTGCCGCCTCTTTTCTGAATTTATATCATTTTGCATGGAGGGGACTCCTTGCTGGGAGGCCCTGCACCCATACTACTTTTATATGTGTGCTGTTCCAACTTTTTGCATATATTCACACACACACAAACTATATATATATATATATACACACACATACATACACACACATACATACATACACACACACACACTATATCAGAGCTGGGCTGATTAAATTCTAATATATATATGTATGTATTTATTTACAGTGACTTGGTGCTCACTTACAGATTTCGCTGCATAATATACAGGTCATCGGACAGGACTGATTTTATATACCGTATATAACCTGTTCTGCTACATGCTGTTGCAGCTTGCAGCCCTCCAAAGCTCAGGATTCACCCGCTTGGTCTTCCTTGCATTTTGTACCTCTGGATCCTGTTTGTTCTTATGTGGTCTCTGTTTTCAGAGAGTGGAGTAATTTACAACACATGCTCCTTCCCACAACTCCTGTACCAGCTCCAGTTGGAGCATCCGCCCTTCGAGGAGGCAGCATCACGGACAATAGGAGCCATTGCTCCACTACATCCATCAATGTCTGAGAAAGTGTCTGATCCATCGCCCTGGGCCAATGCCACCTAGTCACACAGTGCGGTCAGGGGCATCTGCCACTAGGATAGATCCCAGGTGTCTTATAAAGCCACTAGGATATATGGACATCATGGTGGGGGGGATGGGGGATCCCTGTCACAGGCTTCACACATCTCCATTCTGTGTTAGTAATTTGGATGTGTCCTTACGTACAACCCCTGCATAAAAACCATGGTCCGGCAGTGCTCATCACCTGCAAAAAAATGTATAACTAACAGCTTTTGGTTTATACAATCAGTCTACTATATCCAGAAAATGTCCTCATTCTTATGCTCTGTGAGTGAACCATTCACTGTTTGAGTGTGAAGTTCCTCTGCATTCTGTCAGCACTATAGGCGCTACAACATCTTTTCCCCCTCATTCCCCAGCATGCATTTTTCCTGCCATTGTCCAATGGGCTTGTTTGCTCATATGTCAAGACCCGCCTCTCTGTAATGCCAGTATGAAGTGCGACAGACAGGAGAGCAGGAGCAGAGAGACAAAGAGCCGCCCACAATTCCTGTAATCCGCCTGTACTGCTAGAAATGGATTGACAATAGGCGATAAACAGTAATTTAAGACACGGTCTGGTGACTTACCCCCTGAAAATCACTCCAATTATTACCTAAAGTGATCTGCAGATCAGTTGATCACTGGTCACAGTGGACGGACCGACAATCTTTAAGGACCACCAACATCACTAATCGAGAGGAGGGTAAAATGGATCTACCTTTAACCAGGAGACATCACACACACAACGCGCACAGCCGAGGCCAAGAGGTAACAGCCGCGCTCCGCATGTTGTGCGCAGTCAGTGGGGAAGGGGATATTTAATATGCCTTGGCAGTATAGTACGAGCGCTCTGGACAGGGATATATGGGAGCTGAGTGATCCGTCCGAGGCCCCTGATCTGCGAGATTCCCATCTCTTACTTAATTGATGAGCTTAATACAAGCCGTTATCAAAGCTTTGTGCTAACAACGCAGCTCGCCGGCTGCCAACAAACTGCAGTGGGACCAAAAGTATTCAACGAGATCTTGGAACAATTTAGAAGCCATTATCGATTATTATACAGATTACATAACATGCTGGGCCATTTATGCAGACGCAGGGTTCACGGCCCAGTCAGTCCAAATGGAAAAACTATTCCCAATAATATTTAAAGGGAATGACCAAAAGTACCGAAATGGGGGTGCACGTTGGCCCCCCAAACAGTGCCATCCTGGTTAATAAGCCGTGTATGGTACTGGTCCACGGGACTGTGGGAAATGGACAATGATTTACTATTTTGGTAATAACTAGTGATGAGCGAGTATACTCGTTGCTCGGGTGAGCTCCAAGTATTTGTTATTGCTTGGAGATAGTAGTTTTTATCGCCTCAGTTGCATGATTTACGGCTTACAGATACGCTGTATACATGTGAGGAATGCCTGTGTGTTAGGGAATTCCCACATGTATTCAGCGTATCTGGAAGCTGTAAATCATGCAACTGAGGCGATGAAAACTATATCTCCGAGCAGTAAGAAATACTCCGAGGTCATCCGAGCAACGAGTACACTCGCTCATCACTAGTAATAACCTTTCATTCCAAACCTTCAATGCAGACCTGATCACAATCCTGACATCCCATAGCACACTAGAAATGCGTTCGCCTACAACCACAACATGCGAATAAAAGGACTGAGACAGATGGCAACATTTTGGGTGCCACTATACACAAATATAAGACTTCTTCTGGAACATACACATGCAATTAAGATTGATGAAGGACTTGAAGCCAGGTGGCAAAAAGAGTGAAGACAGAGTTGTGCACACACACCGACAATGGGACACAAAGTACAACACACGCACAAGACAATGACTCCCAGATCTCTTCCTATAGGACACCTGGAAAACAAAGGAATCATTTTGTGAGGTGTGAACATGTAGGACAGCTGGCACACACTCACCTTGAAGTTTTCCATAGGCGATGAGGGAACCGCTGAAAGTGACACCACCGATGTATGTGCCCAGGTAAGCCACAATCTTGGTCAGATTGGCAGCTGGATCAGTTGCAAAGTGTGGGTACTCAATCATGTACTCTGCTACACAAGTGAGGACGGCCGCCAGACCCACCAAACTATGGAAGGCAGCCACGAGCTGGGGTAGATCAGAGATCTGGATACGCTTGGCAATTGTCAGACCTGTTGGGGAGAGAAACAAGGAGACATTAGTGTGTGTTCTCCAATGTTTGGAGATCTACACAGGAACGTTCACATGGATCCCACGTGTATTGACTGAGAAATCCTGCTCTGAACCTCTGGTCTCCGAAGTGGATTTCCAGTCTGACCCATTCATTAATGGGACGAATGCTCACCTGGCTGCCTACTCCAATTTAATGCCTCAGAGGGAAAGCCTGCGTCAAAAGATTTGCCTGTTATTGTACAGTTCACACAGTCACATGAGCATCTCCCAGGAGTTCTGATGCTTTCAACATAAGGAACATGCAGAGACCATGCTCCCATCAAGACTGACTAAACCCTGACAGGTCAGAACGAGTAAATGATAAGTTCTATGAAGCTGGACACATGTATACTACTATTATTATAGCGTCATTTATCCCATGGCGCTTTACATGTGAAAAGGAGTGTACATAAAAACAAGTACAATAATCATAAACAATACAAGTCACGACTGGTACAGGAGGAGAGAGGACCCTGCCCGCAAGGGCTCACAATCTACAAGGGATTGGTGAGGATACAGTAGGTGAGGATAGAGCTGGTCGTGCAGTGGTTTGGTCGATCGGTGGTTACTGCAGGTTGTAGGCTTGCTGGAAGAGGTAGGTCTTCAGGCTCTTTTTGAAGGTTTCCACGGTAGGCGAGAGTCTGATGTGTTGGGAAAGAGAGTTCCAGAGTAGGGGTGATGCGCGGGAGAAATCTTGCATGCGATTGTGGGAAGAGGAGATAAGAGGGGAGTAGAGAAGGAGATCTTGTGAGGATCGGAGGTTGCGTGCAGGAAAGTACCGGGAGACGAGGTCACAGATGTATGGAGGACACAGGTTGTGGATGGCTTTGTATGTCATGGTTAGGGTTTTGAACTGGAGTCTCTGAGTAATAGGGAGCCAGTGCAGGGATTGACAGAGGGGAGAGGCTGGGGAATAGCGGGGGAATAGGTGGACTAGATGGGCAGTGACGTTTAGGACAGATTGGATAGGTGCGAGAGTGTTAGAGGGGAGGCCACAGATCAGGAGGTTGCAGTGGGTGAGGCGGGAGATGATGAGGGCACGGACTAGGGTTTTTGCAGATTCTTGGTTAAGGAATGCGGGAAATATTTGTAAGTTGGAGTCAGTAGGAAGTAACAAGGGCATGGATATGTGGTTTGAAGGAGAGATCAGAGTCACTATATACCAGCCCCTCACACGGGATCACGAAATAACATCCTAACCAATTCCCTTACTGGCCCCATTCTGATGAATCAGACATGGTAGGAAATGCCCACAGCAGTGACTGACCTCAGAAATGCCAAGAAATGCCCGTTCTGCCAATCTGGAGACGGCACAAGGAAAATAGAGACTGGATAGGAGACCATGATCAATCAGCGAGGGCGAGTTTGTTTTTTTTTGTTTTTTTTTTACTGGTTTGAGCCCTTTATAAAATTATTTTATCTACTGGAAATCTTATTTATGGCCATAAACTACAGCACGTCAGGGAGTGCTGGGAGTTGTAGCTTTGCACCACTGGATGGTTACCGGTTAGGGAACACTGCTCTAAGCAAAATGTGCAACTATGGATGAAACGGATTGGAAAATGGAAGGAGAAAGTGGAAAGATGGGGTATGGCAGCAGACAGGTGTATAGTCCGTATTTAAGCTACACGTGACCCACCAGGCAGCAGCGCTCCACCAAATACAGTATATAGGGGCTGGCATTAAGCAGTTAACACCGCGAGCTGTAGGACCATCGGCTGCCGGCGAGGTCTGTATATTCAGCGCAGCCCGAACAGCTGCACGACCTGAAAACACGCTCAGCATTCGGGATTATTTGCCGTTTGAAGATAAAAGGCCTGTACGGGGATCATGCCATCAAAAGGCACAACATTCCAGCTCTCCACCAACAATAAGTCAGCAACATGCCTCGGAGGAAGGGAGGCGTGCTGCAATCGTTTGGAAAGGTTTGCTCCTTCTAAAATAACTCTAAATTACTTCAAAGCAGCCAGCGAGACAGGACAGACAATAAAATAATATGGATGAAGCAGGAGGGAGGGGGGTTTATTGTGTGCGGCCACACAAAACCTGACAGGAGCGAGGGTCCTTTATGTAAACCTGTCAGGGGGAATTAATATTTCTACTCAAAATGATTTTATGTCCAGAAGGATGATCATGTAAAACGCACGTCACCTTCAAGTAGAGCGGCGGCTGTTACATGGGGTGTACTAATCAATGGTGAAGAGAATAATACCAGCTGCACATCAAAGCGGGGTCCAAGCCAAAATGTATGAGCAGCAAACAGATATTCAGAAGGGTTTCCTAATACCACTCACATCCGCACCAGAAGGTAAGTGCCACTGGTGACGTCCTCGGCGCTGATCAGCAGCGCCACTGGTGACGTCCTCGTCGCCGATCAGCAGCGCCACTGGTGACGTCCTCGTCGCCGATCAGCAGCGCCACTGGTGACGTCCTCGTCGCCGATCAGCAGCGCCACTGGTGACGTCCTCGTCACCGATCAGCAGCGCCACTGGTGACGTCCTCGTCACCGATCAGCAGCGCCACTGGTGACGTCCTCGTCACCGATCAGCAGCGCCACTGGTGACGTCCTCGTCACCGATCAGCAGCGCCACTGGTGACGTCCTCGTCACCGATCAGCAGCGCCACTGGTGACGTCCTCGTCACCGATCAGCAGCGCCACTGGTGACGTCCTCGTCACCGATCAGCAGCGCCACTGGTGACGTCCTCGTCACCGATCAGCAGCGCCACTGGTGACGTCCTCGTCACCGATCAGCAGCGCCAATGGTGACTTCCTCTGCGCTGATCAGCAGCGCCAATGGTGACTTCCTCTGCGCTGATCAGCAGCGCCACTGGTGACTTCCTCTGCGCTGATCAGCAGCGCCACTGATCAGCAGCGCCACTGGTGACGTCCTCGGCGCCGATCAGCAGCGCCACTGGTGACGTCCTCGGCGCCGACCAACATTGCCACTGATGACATCATCGGTGCAGCTTACCAGCACCAATGGCGTTGTCGCTCAACAGCACCACTGGCGACGTCATCGCTCCCCTCCAGGTGCGAACAGTGCCAGATAATCCCTTAAAAGTTTAGCAGTAGCATTCCTTGTGTGCGTTGCGTATTTTTTGTTTTGTTTTGGTTTTTTTAAGAGCCATTGGCATTTTGTTGTGAGACAGCGGGTAAAATGGTCACTGAATGAACAGGCTGACAAAAATCTGAGACGTTAAATCGCTTATGAAGGATTAGAAAAACAACATTTTGTTTGTTTTGTTTCAGAAATAGTGCCACACCAGTCTACAGGTTGTGTCTGGCATCGCAGCTCAGCTCGATTAAAATCAATAATTAGGACAACTAAGAGACAAATGTGGAGCCAAATTTTAGAATATGTTTTTTTTAATCCTGGAAAACACATTTAACCTCAGACTTTGCTGCCATGTTCATTCCACTGATTAATGATTTTTCCTGACATTTTTTGAGAAGCTAAATAAAAATAGCTGCACTCCCTGTTAAATTTAACAGATACGTCCACCTCAACAAAATGCAAAGATCACTGAAGAAAACAAAAACTTTAGCTTCTGCTAAAGTTTTAAATCTAAGTCTCACGCTTATGAGGAGTAATGGCTTCCCTTATAGTTCTCTATGAACGAGGACATTTGACAACCCTTCTGGGTGCCCATAAAATGGTGACTAGATATAAGAGTGTGAAGTAAAACTCCCAGCAGAGTGATTAGTGAAACAGTAAAGCACTTACCAATCGTGCCACCAAGCGCCAGGGCTCCTGACATCTGGGCCAACAATTCAGGGTTTGGCTTTAGTGCCCCAAAGGTGGCTGCGATACCTCCAGCGACTCCGATCATGCCCAAGGTGTTACCAAGACGGGCAGTGCCTTGGGTGGAAAGACCAGCCAGGGCACCGACACAGCACAAACCAGAACCCAGGTACATCATCTGAAACAAGCCAAAAAACGTCTAATAAATGGCCCTTCAATGTGAATAATAATTTAGCCTGGTTCATCTAGTCCAGCCTCAGATAGTATAGCACTGTGCAATAGTTTAGCATGGAGTATTACCAAGTACAGCGACCCAGTCATGACCCTTCTTCAATGCTCTTACTGAGGGAAGGAGGTTGTTGGCCAAAATCTTGTGATAAATGACCCCATGCATCCTCCCTTCAATACGGTGCAGTCGTCGTGTCCCCTTTGCAGAACAGCACCCCCAAAGTATGATGTTTCCCCCACCATGCTTCACAGTTGGGTCAGTGGTGTTCTTGGGGTTGTGCTCACCCTCCACTGTTGGGAGTTGATACCAAAAAGTTCTGCTTTGGTCTCATCTGACCAGATGACCTTCTCCCATGCCTCCTCTGAATCATCCAGCTGGTCATTGGTAAACTTCAAATGGGCCTGGACATGTGCTGACGTGTGCAGGGGACCTTGGGTGCCCTGCAGAATTTTAATCCATGATGGTATAGTGTGTTACTAATGGTAATGTTTCTGACTGTGGCCCCAGCTCTCTTGAGGTCATTGACCAGGTCCTCCCGATGTAGTTCTGGGCGGACTCCAGACCTTTCTCAGAATCATCCTTACCCCACAAGACGAGATCTTGCACGGAGCCCCAGACAGAGGAATATTGACAGTCATCTTTCATTTCTAATAACTATGCCTTCTCACCGAGCTGCTTGCTATTGTACTGTAGCCCATCCCACCCTTGTGCAGACTGCAATTTTGTCCCTGGTGTCCTTTAGACAGCTCTTTGGTCCTGGCCATGGTGGAGAGGTTGTAGTATGATTGATTGAGTGTGTGGACAGGTGTCTTTTATACAGGTATTGAGTTCAAAAAGGTGCAATTAATACAGATAATAAGAGCAGAGTAGGAGGACTTGTTAAAGAAAAACAAACAGGTCTGTGAGAGCCAGAATTCTTGCTGGTCGGTAAGGGATCAAATACTTATTTAATGCAATAAAATGAAAATTCATTATTTTAAAATTATATAATGCGATTTTCTGTTTTTTATTTTTAGATTAAAGTGTACCTCCAATAAAAATTACATACCTCTCCATTCTTTGTAGGTGGGAAAATGTTACTGACTTGATACATGATGAGCACACAGGACAGGCAACGGGTAGAAACACTCACTCCTGTGATAAAACAGGCAGGGAAATGTGTTGCCTCAGAAAGCTGTGAGCCCCTGGATTTTTTTCTCCTATGATAAGTGAGTAAACAATCTCTCCTGACCAGGAGCTGTTATATGTACCAACCATGAACTAGAGCAGCTCTGCATGGACCGACACAGCCATTAGACAGTACCTAGCTTATGCCATGATCTATTGATCTCTTGATTAAAATGTACTTTGTTTGTGGGATAACCTGAATTAAAAGGACATAAAATGTATAATTAAAGCCTTGACTATAAGCTAATAATTGCATTGGATTCCACCATTGTAACATACCAGAGGCCGGCCACCAACTTCTGCTCTACAAACATCTAACAAAGCCCTGAGGAGCATAGAGTGTGTGGATTTGGGTTGCTTTTGTCGAACGGTGGGGCACAGGGCCTTACCCATCCACGAGACATAAATATACGGCCATTTGGATGGAGGCACCACTAATTTGGAACTACATTTATATTTTTATATTGGAAATGATCAAAGCTGGAACTTGGTGACTTTGGTGAAATAGGTCTATTTCACCAGGTCCAAATTAATTGACAAAAGGAAATTTTGTTTAAGTTAATTTCCCCCAATCACAAATAATAATAAAAAAAAAAAATAGCAGTCTTCACTCTGGTTATTGGTGCTACTTTAAAAACTCATACTCCTTCTCTTCACAGAAAAGTTTTCAGCAGGCTCATTATCATCAGAGGCAGGATTGCAATGCGGAGCCCTGTATAACCCCGCCCACATCACTGATTAGTAACTTCCTGTTTTCACTGTGCATAGGCAGAAAGCTGCCAATCAGTGGTGGGGGTGGGTTATACAGTGTCTACATTTATTAAAAATTGTGCACAGTCCTGTTTATCCAAAAAAAAAAAAAAAAAAAAAAGATAAAAAGTGGTTATAAAATGTTGAAAGAAAAAAAAAAAAAAAAAAGGGTATGTGCACACGTTCAGGATTTGCGGGAGAAATTTGAGCACCATTTTTGCATCTCTTAGGAGGAAAAACACTGTCAACTTTTTTCGGTTTATTTTTTTTTTTTTTAACATTCATTTTTGTTGCAGAATTTTCTCCACTCCATTAAAATGGGTGACCACTGCAGCAATAATGCTGAAAGAATTGATATGCTGCCAGTTTAGAATCTATAAGGAACAAAAAATAAGCAACTTGCACATGAGACTTAAGGAATCGCATTTACTTTGCTGGTACAAGGAAATCCTTCATGTTTTGCGTCAAAACTGCGCAAAAAAAAACCTTAAAAACGCAATATGTGCACAGACCCTAACATATATATATATATCTATATCTATCTATCTATCTCTCTATCTATCTATATATATCTATCAACACAGGGAAAAAAGGCAGCACTCCAGTTCTTTTTGAAGATGGAAAAACTTGTGACTTTTATTCAGACCCACATCTCTATACGACGTTTCGGCTCACACTGAGCCTTTCTCAAGCTCAGTGTGAGCCGAAACGTCGTATAGAGATGTGGGTCTGAATAAAAGTCACAAGTTTTTCCATCTTCAAAAAGAACTGGAGTGCTGCCTTTTTTTTCCTGTGTTGGCATACTGTTTGGGTGGTTGAGAGGACCATCTTACCCAGGAGGCCTGGCACCCAGCGGTGAGCATTGTGCTGTTCCAATTTTTATATCTATCTATCTATCTATCTATCTATCTATCTATCTATCTAGTTAGTGTTTTGTTTTTTTCTCTGGTCTGTTCTAGAGAAATAAAATAAAAATATGAAAAAGTCAGAATGTGGCCATATGTGTAGAAAAAAAAAACCTCCTGGACCATCCTACAAGGGTTAAGAACTTTATTTTATCTTCAACTTTGTGCTAAAAAAAAAAAAAAAGAAGTCAAAAAAGTCAAAAGTGCTATTATTTGCTCGGCCTTATATTAAATATATAAACCCCTAACAGTGTTCGAGAGGAGTCGTGCGATGTGTAGAGAGGCCTTGCTCGGCCCGGTGTCCGCACACAGCGAGGGTCGTCTGTTACACCCTGGACTTGTCTATTACATTAATAACTGGACGGCCTCGTACAGACCGAGAACAGGAACCATTACAAGGCTTGCTGGCTCTCGTCTTTGGCGCGGTTTCCATTAAATCCTCTGCAGACGTATGTAATACTGTAGGTCATAAAGAATCACGCAATATCTGGTTTCTCGTGTTTATGGGACTGGATTCAGCCCGGCTTACTAAGAATTAGGTTTTTTGTAGGGGGATATAATTGTTTTAGGTCTACAGAACTCATCCACGCTGGGAATTGGAGGGGGCTGTGATTATTAGTTTACGTTACGTTGCTTTAGAAGTTTGCCAACTGGCTCGCGAGGACTGATGTCGTCTATGTCCTATTTGGGCCAACGTCCATGTTGGAAATAAGCGTGCTGACAGGCATCTCCCTCTGGGCAGGAGGGTTATAAAAAGGCTGCGATCCATGGTAATTACACACATACACCAAAAACTGTGACCCCCGTGTTCATGGTGTAGCTACAAGAAGGTATGGAGGTTGATCTAACATTGCTCCTGGCCATATCCAGCATGGACAGACCATCTCACAGACTGCTGCTCGCATTACACAGACCGATGTATGGTGACAAGCGAACGTGCTCGGATAAGGGGTAATCTAAGCATACTCAGGTGCTAATTGAGTGTCTTCGTCGAATAATATGAAGGCGCGGGGACTTGTGTCTCACTCCTGCCTATTCCTGGCACTGAAGAATCTTGACAGTGCACACTGTGCGTGCTGTGAGGATTCACAGGTCTGCAGTCACAGAGTGCCTGCAGACTTAGACCACAAGCCTGGACAACCCAACAAGGTTTATTCCCAATTGAGCAAGTTATGACCTATCCACACAAAGGGATAACCTTGCTGATTTGACAAGGGTCCTAACGCTGGGATCTTCACCTAAGAATGCAGCTCTGAAGTGCCCCCTTTGAATGAATAGAGGGCACTGCACTCACCACGGCTCCGCTCATTGTGTATGAGACTGCCGGGCAACGACTCTCTCTGGCAGATTTATAGACTGTAAATGGAGCGGTGACGTGCATGGGTTGGTGCAGCGTCACTTCAGCGGGGCATCTCTGAGAACCATTCTCGGGCTTGGCAAGACTCCCAACAACCATCAAGTTATTGTCTAAACTGGGCATCATTGTGATCATTTTCTCAGATTGAATTAACCCTTAAAATGGATTCAATAATGTATAGAAAAGGTCTGATCTGATTTTTTCTCTCCCAGAAACAGCGCCACTCTTGTCTTTGGACAGGTTTGGTATTGCCGCTAAACCCGATTCTATTGAATGGGACCGAGCTCCAGTATCTGACACAGCCGCTGCTGGTGTGAAAACTAGGTAGACTGACCATCATGCTTTCAGTTCTATACCAAAAAAATACTTTAAGACGTGGTACTGAAATTTACAGCTAAGAAGATGATGTTCCCAGAAAACAGAAAAGTAAAGAAATCCATCCAATATTCCTTGGGAGCAGATTTACTGCTGTTGAGCAGTTGAAGATTATCACAGACTAAAAAGGGATTAAATAGCTAATTCATAGAGGCATAACCAAGAAATCCTCGCTCACCTGCTCAATGGTGTATCCACTGTTGAGTGCAGCAGCGTAGCCCCCCACAAACGCACCGGCGGGGAGCAGGTACAGGTAGTTGTACTCTGGGGGATCAGTAGGACGCTTGAACATGTCCAGCATTCTCTGTGTCACCAGGAAGCCACCTACAGAGAGAAGAACCAGAAGAATCAGACACAAGCTATAATCCTACACTGTGACGGTACAACCACAATGTGCTAATGAGAGGATTCAGGTTTGCCGACTACTTTTTTATGCAGCCTGGCAGCTATTTGGGGTTTTCGTTAACCCACCGAAACCGAATTAGTATGGTTTTAGGTCCTTCCGTGGGTCTAACACGTGGCACTTGTTATACTGTGGGGACAGATGAAAGGTGGCAGCATCACCTATTTGGAAGGTTGGCCGTCGCCACACTTGGACGAGCAGGGGGCCCTGCGGCTGTCGCCATATTTAGGAGAGCAGGGGGCACTGTGACCGTCGCCACACTTGGAAGAGCAGGGGGCCCTGCGGCCGTCGCCACATTTAGGAGAGCAGGGGGCACTGCGACAGTCGTCCCATTTAGGAGAGCAGGGGGCACTGCGACCGTCGCCCCATTTAAGAGAGCAGGGGACACTGCGACCGTCGCCCCATTTAGGAGAGCAGGGGACACTGCGACCGTCGCCCCATTTAGGAGAGCATGGGACACTGCGACCGTTGCCCCATTTAGGAGAGCAGGGGACACTGCGACCGTCGCCCCATTTAGGAGAGCAGGGGACACTGCGACCGTTGCCCCATTTAGGAGAGCAGGGGACACTGCGACCGTCGCCCCATGTAGGAGAGCAGGGGACACTGCGACCGTCACCCCATTTAGGAGAGCAGGGGACACTGTGGCCCTTGTCTTATGTATAGGACAATGGGTACTATAATTACACCCGACCACCATCATCACGACGTATTCAATAGTCACCCAGGGATTGATGGCAATACCCGCCCGTGTGACCTGCACGGTGTACGAGCAGCACCCGTGGGTGCGTTACCAGCACCTTCCATCAGACCCAGTGAATACAATACTCGGCTATGAGAATAAGGAGCACTGTATTCAACACCTGCCATGTAGATGTCGACAGTGGGGGACAAGAAAGTCCGGACTGTCAGACTGCACCACCCCGACCACCTTGCTCCGGCCGCCTCGTTGGTTATGATCACGCGTTTCTGGCTTTTCTTGGAGCCCTGTATTTTCTGCATCGCCGTATTGCTGGAAGGAATAATCCAGCCAAGCTTTAGCATATTACACACGGCTGCTTTAGATTTTCGGAGCAGAGCTTGGCTCTATTTGTGACAACCATTTAAAGAATTACTTACACAAAGACAGTGAGTAAGGGAAAAGCAATATCCTGGCAAAACGACAATTTGGCTCAATTAGCCGCATATAATTTTTCCACATTGAATTGATTATTGAAGAATGTCGACATCGATGCCAATAAAATCACTTTCCCTGCTAAGCTGGGACCTCCTTACCCCCAAATCCATGTCCGCAGAGAAAAGTTCTCCGAAAAATGATCCAGATGACCATGACAGCGCAAAATGATCCCCATGTATAATGTATTACCGCCCCCAAAAGTGCAATAATTCATGTATGGAAACTTTCTGTAGCACCAGAGGGATTTACTTAGTGACCCACTATCTCCCGTAGTCTGTAACCTCCAGCGTATTGGTGCTGGTTACAGCTGGTGCTGCCATTTGGGATGAAACTCACCCGGTCAAGATCAGATACTTATCCAGCTTCTTCTCTAGAGCCCACCCAGTATCACTTATCAGCACAGTACAAACTTGATGTGTTTGAAAGGTTGCAAGTTTTTGCCTCTCCAAATTATGCTCGTCTTGGATTTTGGAAGTGCTGAAGTTTGTTTGTTTTGTTTTTTTGTTTTTTTAAAAAAGAAAAAAAGTTAAAATGTATTTCTCTTCTTCCCCGTAAGTTAATTGTACAGCAGCCCTTTAGTCCAAAGAAAGACATCTGACCGTACAGAGACAATACAAAATAATGGAGCTCCAGTTATGTGTAAGCGGTTTGCCTGTCTGCACAGGGGCGATAGTCTCATGCTGCCCTACAATGGGACTATCCTACAGGCTGCCCCACAATGGGACTAACCTACGGGCTGCCCTACAATGGGACTATCCTACGGGCTGCCCTACAATGGGACTAACCTACGGGCTGCCCCACAATGGGACTAACCTACAGGCTTTTAGGTCACATCCAGAAGAAAATTCTTAAGGCCGTTTTCATACAGCCAAGTCATTCTCCGTATATAGACCAAAATGTAAGGACTGAATGAGGGTCTCCTTACTTACATGTGCTTAGGAGGCTGCGAGTTCAGGTATGGACACCCGCATTCAGTATTGCAGTCCACATTCAGACTGGGAAATATGGACATGTGCACCAAGCCTAACAGACACTATATCGCCACAGCCCTTGGGGCCAATGATTAACACCGGCTATTACTACAAAAATGGCCCCATCTGTCTTTTTTTCCCAGTCCAACAGTAGGGTAAAAAAAAAGTAGGCTTTTGGTAAAGGGAAACAGAATAATGATGCCTGAAATATGGACATCACGAATCAGAGCCGGAGTCTTTTGTAGCAGACATTTATGATTTACTGAGAATTGCTGCCACTTTTCGCAGAAAATGACAACCGGGGGACAGAATGACTAGGAGGACTAGTTGGTTAGTTGGTGGCTTCTGCTTGGTCTGCGGGCTCAACCTCGCCCAGCAGACTTCTCCCCACAGACCTCGCCCCAATAACATAGCCAGTCCCCAATTCCTGCTGCCGGTGGTTGAGGCAGAATTAATTAGCCGACAGGTTCCTTTCAATGCCACGGTCGATACAAATTGCCACCACTAATGAGTTATATAGTTGGGATTGTGAGGCATCTCTAATTCAAGCACACCCCCATTTTACATGTAAACATACGAGCACAACCTGTGTGTCCCGTAAGACTAGGGCTGTAAGGTGATTTTGTACGTTGCGTTCATGACCCTTGAAGTCGCCCGAGCCTTCCAGTACAAGGTGAAGCTTTATCTAAAAGTTTAGGCGTCGAGAAAAGCAGCTGGTTAGATCTCAGGAATCTGAAAACCCATTCTTCTACGCCAAAACACATCCTTGGAATTATCTCTTACCATGTATGGGAAATGGGATGGGAGATGAGCAGCGCTCTTGGTTTCCCACCCACGAGACTCCATGTACCAGTCATATGCAGATTATATTCATCCCTGAGACCATTACCTGCAATGTTCACAGAAGACACGAACGCTGCGAGCACAGCCAGGACTTCAGGGGTGCTGGAGGGAAGGTAACTGCCACCCATCAGGGCAAGCCCACCGACAGCGGTCAAACCTGCACGAAAGACCAAGACAATGTCATTACTAGCAATAAACACTGAATGCAACACGTCTAACAGGCTGTGGATACACAGGAAAACAAGCATGTTTCTAAAAAATAATAAGAAAAAAAAATAAATCTAAATTCTCCCCCCAAATCACATTCAGTTGTGTGAAAATTACAACAATTCTGCAAAGATGAGTGGGCCAAAATTCCCAAGAGTGCTGTAAAAGACTCATTGCCAGTTATTGCAAACGCTTGATTGCAGCTAAGGGTGTCCCCAACAAGTTATTAGGTTAGGGGGCAATCACTTTTTCACACAGGGCCCCGTAGGTTTGGATTTCTTTTTCCCTTAATAATAAAGACCTTCGTTAAAAAACTGCATTTTGTGATTACTTGTGTTATCTTTGTCTGATATTTATATTGGTTTGGTGATCTGAAACATTTAAGTGTGACAAACATGCGAAAGAATAGGAAATCAGGAAGGAGGCAAACACTTTTTCACACAACTGTATGTAATTAGGAATACATTTTTTTCCTAATGGCCACTAAGGATCAGCACTGTTTATGCATGAAAGAAAAAATATGACAGTGCCTGCACTTGGTTTGAACAGTCATTCTGTGCCCACAGAGTCCCTTTAAGCAATCAACTAATAGTACATATAGGCAGGAAATGACCAGACAAGCCCAATGTCTCTGACCCTACACCACGCTGCTCTCAGGTTACATAAGAAAACCTGCTGACAAATTCCCTTTAAAAGGGTTGTTTGATGTAATTTGGTCAGGTGCGTGCTGCTCCTCGGCTTGGTGGAAGCAATGTACTCCTGAACATTGACAGATTAGACCCGCGACATGTAGCCCACTGGTCCGAAGAGCGCCCTCTCCGATGTTGCAAGCTGAGACTGCATGGTCACGGCAACCTCGGAGGTGCGCCGGAGGACTGATTCTGGCCAGGTCCAGCGATCCAGGATACTCCAGAGCAGCATCTGCATGCTCTAGCACTGCGCTTACAAGCGCAAACTCCTTGCCTTGGAAACTGGCCACCTGATAAGAAGTGGCCGGAAACAGAAGCAAAGAGCAATAAATTACAGAGTAAAGACTCCCTCCATTCTTGAGAACGGAGAGGATTTAAACCAGATAAATGACTTGGTTTTTACAAGGACTTTGCAATTTTACCCATTTAACAAAAGGAAAAAATAAAAAACAAAAAAAGGTTCAATTTACAATGTTTATATCTTCAGTCATTCATGTTTAGACTTGGTCATATTCATTTTGCATTTAGCTCCTAGTTTTCGCTAGACTTAGCAAGCTCTCATCTATCTTCAGTGTTTCATTCCTGGAGCGATTTCTCCTTCATCTTTACTCCTGTGCAGTCAGACACTCATGCTTATCAGCAACTTCCTCCTCCTTGTTGTCCGGTCCAGTCTCTCCTCTCACTGTACACTGATCCACAACCTACCTGACTCGCTCTCTCTCATAATTATCTCCCCATCCATACACTCTATGATCTTCCCTCCCTGACAACCAGGATGCTCTCCTCCCCCTCCACTCTCTGATCTGCTGTTCACAACCTTTCATACAAGAGGTAAGACAGAGACAGGCACTGATCTACATCAGCTTCAGCAGGACAGCCGGCTATGTGAAGGCATTACACTACACAGCAGCAAATAGAGGACATTTTTAAAGAAGCACGCCTCCTCCCATCAAAAATGTGTTAACCTTCGTATACTGCAATTTTATTGTATAGCATTGTGTACTTACAATTGCTCATTTTTCCTTTCTACCGAGCTAATTCTTCTCTTTTCCATTAGGTTTATGACATCACATGATTAATAACTGACTAACCCTTCTAAGCTTTATGTAAAAACAGAAAGTCAACTTGCCCTGCAAGACTCAGGAGTCACTAAAAAAGTCAATGGCAGGGGGGAGAAGGGTTGGGGAAGCTCGATCAAGAATCGAATAGGGAATGATAAATGCAGGGACAAGAGACTTCCTGTTTCTACATAGAGCAGAGAAAAGAAAAAAGAATTCGCTGGATACAAAAGGTAAAATTATTGCATAGTTTGGTTGCAGAAGAAACTTGTGAGAGTAGATTATATGGGGTAATTCAACTTTTATCTTCACAGAGCACGAGGTACATGCATCAGCTTCTTCATACAGCATAACAGGAAGTCTGAAGGACCTTTTACCAGAGAGAAAGTGAAACCAAAGCACAACAAGTATATGCATTACATTCAACTAAGCATATAACAGTGACAACATCACCATCTGTCAGAAAAGTGTAAACTCCTCCTGCACACATATAAGTCTGTATCTGTTGCATATCTGCCAACAACACCCTTTCTCAACAGTAAGGACTTATTCAGTTAAGCTCAATTTCTTCATCAGTCTCTGATGTCTTTCAGCATTCAATGCCTTTGTGAAAATATCTGCGGTCATATCTTCAGTTGTTCAGTACTCTAAATTTAGGATTCCTTGTTCCTGGTGATGTCTCAAGAAGTGAAGCTTCACATCAATGTGTTTAGTTCTTGGATTAACTCTTTCCATCTGAGCAAGAACTAGACATCCTTGATTGTCCTCATACATCTTTGTTGGTCCCAATTGTTGTTGTCCTAAGTCTGTTAGTAGTTGTCTTAACCATAGAACTTCTTGACTGGCTTGTGCTGCGGCGACATATTCTGCTGCTGTCGATGACAGTGATACTATAGATTGTTTCTTACTAGTTCAACTAATTGGTCCGCTTTCGCTTTGACACCTTTCTGTTCAAAATTCCCACTGCTGCTGCAATGTCTGGCCTTGTAACAGTCGCAAGATATAATAATGATCCCATTGCCTTTCTGTATCGTTCCATTATTCGGTAACAGATTCTGTTCACTATTTCCTTCAGATAGTTCGTTTCCATTGGAGACTTTACTGGTTTGGCATCTTTCAATCCAAATGTTTCGATTAGGTCTTGAATCATGTGATTTAGATTAAGAAGGAAACTCCCATCTTTTTCTCTTTCTATCTGTATACCTAGGTACTGTTTCACATTTCTCAGATCTTTAATCTCGAAGCGTTGACCCAAAGTTTTCACCATCTCCGCTTCATCCCTTTCTTTTTCTAAACAAACTAAAATATGGTCCACATATATCAGCACATAGATCCATCTGTCTGTCAGTCTCTTTGTATATAGATAAGAATCTGCTTTGCTTCTATGAAAATGTTCATTTATGAGTAGTGTTGAGCATTCCGATACCGCAAGTATTGGGTATCGGCCGATATTTGCCGTATCGGAATTCCGATACCGAGTTCCGATATTTTTGTGATATCGGAAATCGGAATCGGAAGTTCCCAGTGTATGGTTCCCAGGGTCTGGAGGAGAGGAGACTCTCCATCAGACCCTGGGATCCATATTCATGTAAAAAATAAAGAATAAAAATAAAAAATATGGATATACTCACCCGTCCGGTGGCCCCTGGACCTTACCGATGTAACCGACAGCCTCCGTTCCTAAGAATGCAGTGAGTTTAGGACCTGAGATGATGTTGCGGCTTGTGATTGGTCACGTGACCGCTCATGTGACCGCTCACGCGACCAATCACAAGCCGCGACGTCATCGAAGGTCCTTCACTGCTCATTCTTAGGAACGGAGGGTGCCGGTTACATCGGTAAGGTCCAGGGGCCGCCGGAGGGGTGAGTATATCCATAATTTTTATTTTAATTCTTTATTTTTTACATGAATATGGATCCCAGGGCCTGAAGGAGAGTTTCCTCTCCTTCAGACCCTGGGAACCATCCAGGATACCTTCCGATACTTGTGTCCCATTGACTTGCATTGGTATCGGGTATCGGCGATATCCGATATTTTTTGGATATCCGCCGATACCATCCGATACCGATACCTTTGAGTATCGGAAGGTATCGCTCAACACTATTTATGAGTTCTTCTGTGATTTTATCATTCCATGTTTTAGTGGCTTGTTTTAAACCATATATACTTTTCCGTAGCTTACAAACCATGTTTGATTTCCTTTTATCCTTGAATCCTGGGGGTTGTTCCATGTAAATGTCTTCTGTTAAGTCTGTTAAGTCTCCATTCAGAAATGCTGCCTTTACATCCAGATGTTTCAGCTGTATTTGTTTCGTTGCTGCAACTGAAAACAAAGTTCTGATGGTGGTGTGTTTGACAACTGGAGCAAATGTCTCATCATAGTCTACTCCATATTTCTGAGAATAGCCTTTAGCTACGAGTCTTGCTCGGTATTAATCAGCTGTGCCGTCTGCTTGGTATTATACTTTAAAAACCCATTTACATCCTATAGCCTTTTATTCTTTTGGTAGTTCTGTCTGTGTCCATGTCTTTGAATCATGCATGGATTTTATTTCTGCTTCTGCAGGCTTTATCAATTTGTTGGCCTCTTCTTCTAGAAGTTGAGATATGTCCTCCCAAGATGTAGGTTCATAAATTTTATATGTACTTGCCTTGTGTGAAAGACGTTGAGGTGGTCTTCCCTTGTTTTCTCTTATTGAGCGTCTTGGTTCTGTGTCTGTATGGAGCTGTATCTCTTGACTTTCAGCGATTTCCACTTCTTTCTCATCAGATGTTCCTGCAGTTATATCACTGCCGTTTCTCCGATTTATCCTATCCAGTGATGTCATTATGTCATCATTTAGATCTTAATGAATGTCATACTGTTACTCACTGTGATTCTGTCTGTCTTGGGATCTAGGATTCTGTATCCTTTACAATTGTCACTTTATCCGGCAAATATTCCTTCAATGGCTCTGTTTTGAAGTTTTGAGTATTTTTCTTCTGGAATAAACACAAAAACTTTGCAACCAAAAACTCTTAAAATGAGTCACACTTGGTTTCTCACCTTGCCACAGTTCATATGGGGTTTTTTTTTTTCAGCTTTCTTGAAAAAAGTCTGTTTTGCAGATAAGTAGGTGTCATTGCTGCTTCACCCCAGTATTTTCTCTGGTACTTTGACTGAAATGATAAGATGTATGCTAACAGACTCCAGAGTTCTGTTTTTCCTTTCTGCTTCCCCGTTCTGTTCAGGTGTGTATGGAAAAGTCTTTTGATGCTGTATTCCATTCTGTCTTAAGTAGTTTTCTCTTTGGTGTCCTATAAATTTACCTCCATTATCACTTCTGATGATGATTGGCTTCCTCTGAAACTTGTTATTTGACTTTGTCACGTAGTCTTCTAATTTTTCAAAAACTTCACTTTTGTTCTTTATCAAGTGCGTGACTGTATCTTAAGTAGTCATCTATGAAGGTCACCAAATATCTATTACCACCTGATGTGGTCACTTTCATGGGTCCACATACATCAGTGTGCACCAAGTCAAGTGGTCTTGTGCTTTTTGTCGCACTCTCTTTAGGTATAGATACTCTTGTAGCTTTAGATTTTATACAACATTCACATTTTACAGTAATTGAGCAATCAGATATCAATAGGTCTTTTGTCAAATTCTTCTTTTGCAACGCCATTATACTCTCATGATGTCTGTGTCCTAGACGTCTATTCCACATGTGAATACAGTTCTTGCGATCATGTGTACATAACTTCATCTATTCCTTTAATGTGTCTAGATGATATAATTGTTCACCTGCTTTTACATTATTACCTTATCTCCCGCTAGGATTGCACAATTATCATCTTTGAATCTTACAGTAAGTCCTTTGGTTGTCAGACGCTTTACGGATAACAATCCTCCTTCTAGTCCTGGAACGTATAACACATCCTTTACTAGTAATTTTGAATTATGCCCAAATCTATCAGGGCAGATTAGCATTCCTTGTCCAATACCTTATGTGGGTATTTTACTCCCATCTGCAAGATAAATTGCTTCCTTATTATTTTCATCAAGTTCAGTAAAGAAGCTTTTATCACTAGTCATGTGACTTGTTGCTCCTGAGTCAATAAACCAGTGTGACGATGTATCAGTTACTTTAAATGTAACATTCCAGTGATCTGTATGTGGGTTAGAAATTGTGCTTTTTACTTTGTTTATTCTTCTTTAGATGTAATTTATGTTGTTCTGCTTTCCATATAGTACAGTCTTTCTTTAAATGTCCCTTTTTCTTACATCTGAAACATTCTCTTGTCTCTGTATTATGGGGCTTCTTGTCGGTCGCTTTAAGAGCATTTTCACTAACCCTTTCATTGGAATCATTTGTTTGCTCTTTCCTTCTATGATATTCATCTATAAAAGTATGGTCTTTACAAACTCTAGTGCAATGTCTGCTTCAAGTCTTGTCTCTAGTGCATTTATCAGAGCAGAGTATGAATCTGATAAACTGCACAATAATATTGCTGCTACATGGCTTTCCTTAATGTCTTCACCGACTGATCTCAGCTGTGTTACCACCTCCATCATGGAGTTTATATGCTCCTGCATGTCTTTCCTTGCACTTAATCTAATCTTGTAAAATTTTCTCAGCAGGAATAGTTTGTGATTTAAGCTGGATCTTTCATGTAGCATTCTCACATTGCCTTTGCTATATTCTCATTCCTTAAGTGGATTAACTGATCATCCTCCACTAATAAGCTGATAGTAGCTCTTGCTCGTCTGTTTTTCTTATCCCATGTCTGATTATTATCATTGGGTCTGTCTGTAGTGATTACCTCCCATAAATCATCTTTAGACAACAACATCTCCACTTTGAACTTCCATAACTGATAGTTCTCATTGTTTAGCTTAGGTACTGTGAGTCTCAGCTCTGAACTGCTGCTCATCTTTAACTTATTTGTCTTACTTGTTTGGAGAGAATTGCTCTGAAGCATTTTTTTGCATTCACCAAGTCCTTTCTGTTTTCTATGCTGGGCCCATAATCTGTTGCATAGTTTGGTCGCAGAAGAAACTTGTGAGAGTAGATTATATGGAGTAATTCAACCATTATCTTCACAAAGCATGAGGCACATGCATCAGCTTCTTAATACAGCATAACAGGAAGTCTGAAGGACCTTATACAAGAGAGAAAGTGAAACCAAAGTACAACAAGTATATGCATTACATTCAACTAAGCATATAACACTAACATTGCCATCTACTGTCAGAAAAGTGGAAATGCCTCCTGCACACAAATAAGTCTGTATCTGTTGCATATCTGCCAACAAAAATGAGCAATTGTAAGTGCACAGTGCTGTATAATATGATGATTGCAATATATTAGAAGGATAAAAACGTTGATGAGGGGAGGAGGAGGGTCTCTTTAATGCCATCTATATGAAGGAAGTTGCTTTATTTTGCACTTAGGAAGCAAACAAACATAAAAATAGTTCAGGGTATAGGAGTAAACACACTAAACTCTAAAGCGCTGTCCTGCTAAAAAGACCCCCAGCAATAATGTAGCAGAGTATTTGGTTCCCCTACGGTTCTATAAAGGGTAAATTAAGCATTACAGTGTTTTTATTAAAACATTTTGTCCATACAAGCAAAAAAACAAACAAATATATGTGAAGTCATGTAATTGTTTTCTTAATGTCAGTACGGCAGGCACAGCCCTAAACGACAAGGACAGAAACCCATCCCCAGTCAGTAGGCTGCCGGTCCGCCCCTGGAGCAGGGTATATATTTTAAGCTCTGTTAGAGGTTTAGTAAAAGTTGCCATAAAACATTGGATTATTATTTTTGTTTTCTCTCTTTTTTCTCCCCAGAAAGGATTTTTATTATTAGAAAACTGAAAGAGCAGAGACCATTACTTCGGTTTATTAGCAGCTCTGTTTCATATACTGCTCTCTGCCACAGGAGGTCCGATCCCCCCCAGCAGGACGCATATTACTAAGCGCTGGAGCACGGCCTAGTAAAATCATTTTTAATGAACACGTTCTAAAACAAGAATATTGAAATTTCACAGTATGGAACCTGCAGTGCAACTGGACAGGATACAAGAGAGCTGCAAAAATTAGAGGAGACGGGGAGGGGGGAGATCCGAGACACGCAAGTTGTCGACGGGGAGGGGGAGATCCGAGACACGCAAGTTGTCGGCTGCAGAGGTCAAGTATAGAGAATGGGAAGACTTACAATACTACGCTGTAACAACGCGTCGCAGCCTGAGCGATCTATCTAAAGCATCCATTTATTTAATCCTGTGCAGCAATTTTAGGAAGAGGGAGAAGGTTTTCAAGAGGCTTCTACTTTTTGTGTGTTTTTGGAGTTTTTCTTTTCCTTAAGTGTTTTTGAAGCATTTGACAAGGAGTTGAAGAGGTGCTTTGAAGTTTTCCACCTCTTTTCTTTTTTTTTTTTTGCAGCACTTTGGCCCAACTCTGAGCAATCTGCATTAAAGAACATAACTTTAACGCTGAGGTTCTGGGAACCACGTCAGCAAGAAAAGAAAAAAAACTGATAAGTACAGCAAAACGGATTTTCATTAAAGTCAATAGGAAAAAAAAAAAAGTATTTAAAGAGTATTTGAAACGGTTTTTGATGTGAATTTTCTAGTGGATCTTGTTCAAAATACTCCGCATAAAAACTGAAAATACCCATAGAGTATACGCACGTGAGGTCTTACTCAGGTGGATTCCACTTGAAACCCGACTAAAGAAAAAAAAAAAATAAGAAAAGCGGAGAAAGGAAAAAATAAAAAAAAATAAAAAAAAAAAACGTAAAAAAGACAGGTCTCGCAAAGGATGTCAAAAAATACATAAAAAAAAAAATAATTGTGACGTTGCATGCACATATCCTAAGGGGATCATCAATTGCGATGTCAATCTCAATCGAGAAAGCTAGTTCCCCCACTGTTTGTTTCAGGATCATGCAGAAAATGCTGCAGTCTGTCAGCAACAAACACAGGAATTAAAGGTGTTGTCCAGTTAAAGCATGTCATCACCTATCGGCAGGATAGATAACTTGCAGATCAGTGGGTGACCCAAACTCTGGGACACAACAATCAGCAGAATGTGGAATTGCACAGCAGATAAGACGCCAACCAAGTTCCCATTTATTTCTATGGGACTGCTGGAAACGTGAAGTGCAGAACTCGGCACCTCCATAGGAGTGATTGGAGTGGCGGTCGAGCATGTGCGCTGCTGCCCCATTTTAACGAGGACAGAACTGGTGTGGGTGCCAGTGGTCGGACACCCACTGATCATCAAGTTACAGATGGTTGATAAAAGGGGTTATCTGGTGAAAACAGCTTATCTCCTGCTGTTTAATCCAATCATTGGCTGGTGCTCCGTCCCCTTAGGGTACTGTCACACATTGAAATTTCCATCGCTACGACGTTACGATTCGTGACGTTCTAGCGATATCGTTACGATATCGCTGTGTCTGACACGCTACTGCGATCAGACACCCTGCTGAGAATCGTACGTCGTAGCAGATCGTTTGGAACTTTCTTTCGTCGCTTGATCACCCGCTGACATCGCTGGATCGTTGTGTGTGACAGCGATCCAGCGATGTCTTCGCTTGTAACCAGGGTAAACATCGGGTAACTAAGCGCAGGGCCGCGCTTAGTAACCCGATGTTTACCCTGGTTACAAGCGTAAACGTAAAAAAACAAACTGTACATGCTCACCCGTCGGTGTCCTTCAGGTCCCTTGCCGTCTGCTTCCTGCTCTGAATGCCGGCCGGAAAGTGAGAGCAGATCACAGCGGTGCTGCGCTCTGCTCTCACTGTACGGCTGCACTCAGAGCAGGAAGCAGACGGCAAGGGACCTGAAGGACACCGACGGGTGAGTATGTACTGTTTGTTTTTTTACATTTACAATGGTAACCAGGGTAAACATCGGGTTACTAAGCGCGGCCCTGCGCTTAGTTACCCGATGTTTACCCTGGTTACCCGGGGACTTCGGCATCGCTCCAGCGCCGTGATTGCAACGTGTGACCGCAGTCTACGACGCTGGAGCGATGATTATACGACGCTGCGACGTCACGAATCGTGCCGTCGCAGCGATTAAAATTTCAATGTGTGACGGTACCCTTAGCTAAGGTGCAGAGCCAAGTTATATTGTCCTACCACCAGGAGTGCAGAGGGGAGAGGATCCTGCTGCAGTCAGACTCTTACATTCACACACAGGACATTTTGGTGGAGGAGGAACATGGCTGAGCTCCTGAGACATGGAGATTTCCATTTCTATTTCTCTGCTTTCATTGTGATATGAGACAACATAGGATAAAAGAAGAGAAGGGGGTCATAAAGTTCTGAATAAAATCTTAATTACTTTTATTGTTCTGCATATTTGTGCTTGGTGTTAGTGTCAGAAGCTGTCTGTACACGTCTGACATATGAGGATAATTTCTGTGCTGTACTTAAAAAGCACAGTACAGTTATGTAAAAGTGTTATTACACAAGTATACAAAGAAAACACATGGCCCAACGTGGCACTCACCTGAGATGGCATTGGTAACAGACATGAGTGGGGAGTGGAGGGCAGGGGTGACCCCCCACACCGTGTGGTAACCCACAATCCCAGCCAGGCCAAAGGTGGTCACCATCTGGGTAAAGGCAGAATGAGGAGAGGCAATACCGAGCCCTAAAAGGGTGCCGAGGCCTGCGGGGTGGCAAAAAAAATAAAAAAATTTAATACAGGAAACACTTTTCTTGTTAGTGATGAACATGTGAAGTACAACGTCTCTGTACCGGCGGTGTACGCGGTGGCGTTGGTCATGGTCTTCCTAAAGGGGGAAATAGCAGCCGCCTTTTCAGCTTCCAGCTCGGCCACGGACTTATGCTTTACTGGCGCTGCAGTTGGGACATTATTAGGCTGTGGTGCTGGGAAGATCACTTTCCCATCCTACCAGAAAAAAAAAAAAAGAAAGGAAAATGCTGTCAAAGAACCTTAGTAAAGTGATATTAAAGGGGTGGTCCACTACTAGGACAACCCCTTCTTATCTAAAATGATTGGCCCCGATAAAGTTTAAAAAAAAAAACCTCTACTCACTTCCTGCGCTGGCGCCGTCACAGCGGTGTCGGCACTTGCCCTCTCTGGGGCGCCCGAGCGGTTGTGATATCATGTGATTCTGTGCGCCCAATCAGCTCTGGCATCACTGTTCCCGCCTTCTTTCGAATTGAACATGAAGAGGAAGTCCCACCACCTGCAGCCCTGACTTTCTCTTCATGTCCAATCCATACAAGGGCGGAGACAGTGACGCCAGCACTGATTGGACACCTGGGTCACATGTCACACAACCGCACAAGAGCCCCAGGACAACAAGTGCCAACACCGCTGGAACAGCGCCAGCACGGGAGTATAAGCTTTTCTATTTTATCGGGGCCAAACATTTAGATCAAGAAGGGGTTGTCCTTTTAGTGGACCACCCCTCTAACCGGATACAAGGCATCAATCCGTATAGAACTTACAGATATAATTTTACAGAACTAGTGCAAAAGTCGGTAAATTACATCACTGAATTGTTCTCTGCGGTTACCAAACCTTTATAGCCACATGACAGCCCCCAGTGGTATTGGCATCCATCTTTCCTGGGGTCCTGGACTGACAGTTTATCTAGCTGTGCACCGACACGTGGGTAGAGGGCAGTAGAAATACCCTGGTCCGACATCCGTCTCAGTCCTCCGTGGCACAACAAGGGCAGTGTGAACTTCTGTACTAGCATTTTTTTTTGCCCAGGGCTTTGGTCACCTTTGCCACAATCTAAGCCCCCTGATCCATCTTGGTCAGGCATCCAGTTCAGTCCTCTGTAGCACAAGGACCAAGGTAATGTTCACTTACATGCCAGCAATTTTCTGCCCAGTATCATGGGCACCTCTGCCACTTACTAGGCCCATGATACCCCGTGGTCTGGCATCTAGTTCAGTCTTCCATGGCAGCAGGTGGTGTTTACTTCACCACCAATTGTTTGTTGAGCGTCGTGGGCGCCTCTGCTGAATCCTAGGACCCATGATTGACCTTGGGTTGGCATCCAGTTCTTTCCTCCATGGCAGCTGGACCAGGGTAGTGTTCACTTCTGCACTGCCAAGTCGCCTTTGTTGCTTTGGCCATTAGCTTGGCCTCTGTGAGGAGTGGGCCTAGTACACAGCAGAGTTGCCCAGCCAAGGATTGTTGGCACAAGAGTTCATGCTGCCCTGGTCTGGCTGGCACATAGGACTGACCTTGATGCCAAACGAGGGTAATCTGAAGAACTCTAGAGAAGGGCAAAGGCGCACACAGTAGGGCAGTATCGTTTAAAAAAAAAAAAGACCACCAAAGAGGGGGTGTAGCGCTCACGTTTAAGTGTGAATATCCGCTGTTGCCCCGAAGCTGGAAGAGATATCTTCCAGATTATTTCCAAGAATGGAGAGCATCACGTTAGAAGGGCTGTGCGAAATAAGGAGCTTCAGATAAGCTTTTTTTTAAAAGAACCAACGCATTTCAGCACCTTTCTCACAGGCAAAACAACCAAAATGGCATTTGTCTTTTTGATCTTGAGAAGGGCGCTGAACTGCATTGGAAATACTAATATAAACCGTATCTTAAGCTTCAAGGCTCCTTTTTTCGCACAGCGCAGCCCACCTAACGCGATACTTATATGATGTATGACATAAGCAGTCGTGCAAATGACAAATCAACACTGACCCGTGAGTACCAGCGCCTGGCCATCCGCAACAGCGCCTGGCCATCCGCAACAGCGCCTGGCCATCTGTGTGCACATGTCTATAGCCGCTGTAGCAGAATATAGTAGCTGTAATCAAAGCCTACGTCGGCATACAGCTATCAAAGTTTTTGACATGATGCCGCACAACCTGTCCTTCCACCCTAGAACGCATTCAGCAGACTTGGTCCCTTTAATGCACCTTAGGACTAATTTTGTCACATACCAGATTATTGGAATTGGCAAAATTTGGCTCCAGATTAGTGGAATATCTAAATAATACATAAATTTTTTTTTTCTTAATAAATTCATCTGACTGTCCGCCCCCATGTTTAACAGGCAGAATACCAGAGAAGGTCAGCGCTGCCAGCCCCATATTAAAATAGCAGCAAACTCGTCGCCTCTGGTGATTTACGGCCTCGCGTTCGCTCATTACTGGCTTATTGTTATGTGCCGCCGCTTTATCAAACAAAAGAGCAAACAATTGTTTCTGGAACGGCTCTCGTGTCTCGCAAAAAACGCTTATTAAAACAGAACTGGCACGGGAGCCGTGTAATTAAACCGTGCGCAAACACAAAGCAGATAGGAAATGAAGGCCTGCAGCCTCCCGGCCTAAGCTGCACACAAGGCAGCCTATGCTTGGACCTGGCGTGGGTGGGCGGCCATGATGGCAGACAGTAATTAGTGCGCACACAGGGATTACACCGAGACATTTAATAAACTTATGTACTTTCAACTCTATATTCACATATATTTACTGCTGGAAGGAGACGAGGCCGAGAGCTGCACAAAGGCAATAACCTCTCTCTCCGCTGTCCCATACGTACGCCACACATCACCACTATAGGACTGCCGCAACTACACTACAAGGGCTAAAAACTAGACCGGGACCGAAAGGAGAGACTACGAGCTATAACCCCGTCCTACTTCATGACAAATATATCATAGTTCAGCCAGACTCCTGGATATATGTATCCTGCTGATCCTGGGGGTCTACGCCTGGCACCCAGCTGTTATACAAGGACTAATGAGGGCAATGATCCCGAGTACAATGCCAACATCTGAGGCCAGATGGGCACACCTATGGCTGTCATTACAGAGCTCTTATTAGACCCTGCCAGAGACGGAGGCTAGTCAGAGCTCTGTCCGCGTTAACACAGAACAATTACAGTGCAGTAAAGATGTGTTGTCTCCTGTTGAGGATTTTGAGAAGAAATTTATCTGTGGACACTGGCATAATTCACCAGAAGGAACTCTTAAGACACTGGTGGAAACTTTTTTTTTCTTTAATTGCCCCCAAAGAAATTGAGGGAGAAAACACACACACACACACACACACACACACACACACACCATAATAAGACATTCTGTGAGTGTGGAGCTTGGTATAACCCTGCCCACACCACTGATTGGCTGCTTTCTGTGTACACAATGCATGAGCAGAAAGCAGCCAATCAGTGGTGTAGGCGGGGTAAGACAGAGCTCATGAATATGGAGGACTACCTGGCAGCAGGTTTACTAGTCCTCTAGTGATAATCTCCTGCTGAGAATACAGTGATTTTATCAAAACTACATCCAGCAGCCCAGTACGTGACACGTCACTGGAATCAAGGTCTCTTTTCATACATTATGCTGCTCTCAGATCAGGTGGCAAAAACCGGGTGACAGATTCCCTTTAATGGTTTGAGGCTTTGTAATTCGAGCACTGTTCACACAAGAAGGTTACTTGTTCATTAATGAACAGTTGAGGTTGTACAGACTGCAGTTTTTCTGCACTTACATTCATGACCACTGTTCCCCTGATGACATGGTCCATGGTCCCGTAGTCGAACTGATCCTTGATGTCGTAGTGGTAGTTCTCCTTGTCTGGGCTGATTGCCTTCAGCAGCTTGATGATGTTGTTGGAGTAGAGCGTACTGGCTTGTGTGGCCATTCTGCTGGGTAGATCTGTGTAGCCGACGTGCGTCACCCCCTACAGAAACATTACAATATATTAATGGGGAAGGAAAGCTTGGTATATGCAGCTGTCGTCAAGCCTGACATCCCGAGTGGCTAGACATTTACGTCCCATGACAATAGTAGGTAAGGTCCTCTGCAGATCTTAGGCTGCCAGGCGACAGCCCAGCAAGACTCTTCGCATAGGGTTCAAAGGAGGACGCCCGCCATTACAACATATCCGTACACAAGATAAAACTGGGGATGACACCAATCCCAAGAATGGGGCTTAAGATTCCCATAGGAATCGAGTATGTGCACCACCGCTCCATTAATAGTCAATGGGATTGATGGAGACAGTTTTACAGTGGGTTTCCCCTTTTAACGACTTATGACGTGCTATGTCCATCATAAGTAGTCTCCCTGCCTTTGACATGGGCTTGCACGCTGAGCCCGCATCTTTCCCGGCAGATAATGGCTGATTTATCATCTGCCGCTAAGGCTTCTTTCACACTTCAGTTTTTTGGTGTCAGTCACTTCCGACATAATGACGGATCGACGGATCCGTCACAATAGTTGAAAAAATGGATGTAACGGATCCGTTTTTTTGACGGATCCGTTACTCGGGGGTTGTATATACTTTTTGGAGCATGCGCAATTGAAAAAAAATTGAACAAACGGATTGGGGCGACGGATCCGCCGAAATGACGGTCGCGACGGATCCGTCGCCCATAGGTGGCCATTCTATGAAATGACGGACGCAACGGATCCGTCGCGATCTGCCATTTCAACGCAGACAAAAAACGTTGCAATGACCGTCAATGTCTACATGACGTCCGCCAAATTTTGACGGATCCGTCGCATGACGGATGGAACGGACGACCATCTGTCACAATCCGTCGCTAATGCAAGTCTATGGGGAAAAAAACGGATCCGTCGAAAAAAAACGGATCCGTTTTTTGAGGAAAATGGCGGATTTAGACTGACGCCAAACAACTGAAGTGTGAAAGAGGCCTAAGAGCCGCGGGTGGGTTGGCACTCATCTGTTACAATGCGATGGCAGGGGGGCGCAAGTGCTGCTTCACAGCTAATCGGTCTGCCCGCAAACTGACTGCGGGACGCTAATGAGTTACCAGGAGATCCAGGGGTCTGCTGAAGACCCCCGTGTTTGTCATCACAGCACTCCTGCGAAAACCACCCTGTGGCTGGCATTAGTGGTGAGTGAGCGTGCTCGGATAAGGTGCTAGCTGAGTATCTCGGGCGTGCTCAGGAAATATGCCCGAGTCCCCGCGGCTGCACATGTCGCTGCCGGCACACAATCTCCCGCATGTGTCGCGGCTGTCCATCAAACTGGCAATCCCCACATGTGCTGCAGCGGTCTCGCGGGGACTCGAACCTATCTCTTGAGCACGCCTGAGATACTCGGATAACACCTTCAAATCCCCCAAGGGGAATAACATACACAGTGAAAAGCAAAAAAAAAAAAAAAGGTTTAAAAGAAAATGGGAAATTAAAGGAGTTCAAGTCACCACCGTTTTATAGCATTTAAAAAAAAAACCCACACATTTGCTATTGCTGCGTTCGCAAAAGTCCCATCATAGGGATATAACTATAATTAGTCCAACTGGTAAACAGCGGGATGAGAGAAAAATTAAAATGCCAGAATTGTGGTTTTTCGGCCGGCGCAATAAGAGGTAATGAAAATATCGTATATACCCAAAAAAGATAACAAAATCATCAGCTTGGGGAGCAAAAAAACAAGCCCTCGCACAGCTCCATATCCCGAGAATAGAAAACGTTACAGCTCTCATTAAGTGTAAAAAAAAAAAAAAAGTCAGAATTTTTTTTCTATACTTAAAGGGATTGTGCTTAGTAACCTACAGACAGTGTCAGGTCGGCACCATTATACTGATTACACGGATACCTGGTGATGAAATCAGTCTTGTGGTTGTTGTTCAATCTTTATTTTTAGTTTTGAGTTAATGATATGCTCATGCTCTGGGGCGCTGTCCACGCAGTAGCGACTATCGGATCACCGCTATGTACACCGATAGCTGCTACTGAGCAGGTGCGGTGGTCGCCATTTTACATTTTTTGTTATACTCCTCAGGAAAAGCTCAACCACATGTAGTAACTACACAGTAAAGATGCGATTATGCTGCAGCTCAGGGGCCACAGCCGGCACCTGCCTGCAGAACGCTATTTATTCTTCACTATGTACAGGTATTCATTATGTACACTAGGATGCAGTCAGTGAGGGATCAGTGACCTGTCAGCAGTCTGCATTATGAATAGCTAATCACAGCACCATGTGAAGACCCCCACAGGCCGCCCCGGAGCACGGGCATGTCATTAACTCAAAACTGAAAATGAAGATTAAACAACAACCACAAGACAGATTTCATCACCAGGTATCATTGTAATCAGTACAACGGCGCCGACCTGACACTGTGTGTAGGTTACTGTGCATAATCCTTCCGACAGGTTCCCTTTAAGGAAAACTACACGTTTGGTATCTGCGTAATCCTACGGACCTGGAGACTCATAGTGAGAAGAGTTTTACAGTAAAATGAATGATGCAAATAAAAAATAAATAACAATTGCAGAATTCCACTTGCTTTGATATTTCGCCATACTAGGAATTTTTTTCCTGCTTCTTTCCATTATATCAGATGATAAAATGAATGCGGTCATTCAAAAGTCATCCCGCAAAAAACAAACCCTTACTTGACAATATCCAAAGAAAAATAGAAAGGAAAAAAAAAAAAAAAAAAAAAGTTATGGCTCTTGAAATAAGGGGAGGGAAAAACAAACGCACAAGGACAACAAAAAAAAAAAACCCCACCCGGTCCTAAGTGGGTTTCCACTTTTACTGGGCAAGTCAGATGTCAGTCACCCTTCCTGCCGGAGCCAATGCGGTCCTCTCCCCGCTGCTCCTTTTTACGGCAGTGACGTCACGTTGACAGCGGACATCACCGCTGCAGCCAATAAGCAGAGACCGGAGCAGCAGCGGGGAGTAACATCTGACTTTATTATTTTAGCCCAGTACTAGCCATTAAAGGCCAGATAGCTGGACATGGAAAACCCCTTGAAGGGCATGTAGTAACACCACAGCAATAGAACGTCTACTGACATATCCGTGTGGACACTACATCCAGGGGGACGTTTTGTCCCATGACGGCCATGCTCGTGCATTGTAATTTCTCATTTTTTGGAAGTTAACATTATAGAGATTATAAATCTAATATTTTTTGTTTTAATAAATGAAAGACCTGAAATCATGTAGTCTCACCGGAGGGCACGGGGCCGGGTCACTTGTGCACGAGGTTCCGACAATTCTCTGTCCCCACAGCCAAAACTAAAGCTTTGCGTTTAGTGAACGTGGCCACGTGATGAAGACCACCAACAAGAACTAACCCTACGGTAACGATGTGGGTAGCCAACGTACCTTATGTACATACAGTTCTCCGGGTTTGGTCGTTTCTATGTTTCCACCGGCCTCCGACGCAAGGTCAACCACCACCGAACCTTCCTTCATTAATTCAATCATGTCTTTCCGGAACAAGATGGGCGCCCTTTTACCTGCAGACATAACACATCTGACTTATAGACCAGTGATCCCCAACCCACAGATCGAGGTGCAAAATCCTACAGGGTGAGACTCCTCAGAGAAAGCAGAGATGGTTTATTACCCCTTCTGCCTTCCGGATCACCGTATCAGAGTTATGTGTATAGTTTAGGAAGAAGTGACGGCGCTTCCTCCTCCCATAACGAAGATCATGTGATCGTCAGGAGGCGACAAGGGAGCATGAACTCACTCGGCGATCACATGATCTCTATGACAGGAAGAACGGGCGAATGGGTATGTGAATTTTTGGAGGAGTTTTCCCAGAGTGGGTCCGTTCCAAAAGAGGCTTTAAATATTGATTAAAAAATAAATAAATAGTTTGAAGAACTATTACATTTCTATTATAAAACCACTTCGCTGGTCACATAGATGTTCATTCTTTTCTTCCACTTCAGGTTTTGAAAAACAACTCTGCAAGAAAGTGGTTTCCACCAGAAAACTCAAAAAGGTTTTTGAACACCACAAAAAAAAACCACTATAGATATTATTGCTTTCTAATCTGTATGCACAGAGCTCGTTCAGCGCTGTGTATACAGCCATCAGGTAGGCAGAGATGGTTATAAACCTGCTCTGCCTTCTCTATGGGGATTCCTACCGTCTCTGACAACTAACTCCACACTCCTGCACTTACCTCTTTACCGGCACAGACCCAAGATATATATATATATATCACTATCTATGTCCCTGTATTGATCAGGTATGCACATTACAAGAGCGGTCTGCACTTCTCTCGCTACAAGCGCCACAAGAATATATTGCCCTGCTGGGTCGGCCACATTCATGCACTGTATGACCATACTAAACCGATGGACTAATGCCACAACCTCCAAAAATAGCGGCCCTTGTATTAGTCTCCACTGTTACCAGTGCCGGAGGGGGTGCACACGCGTTGCGCGCCCCAATACCTGGAATGAGGGCAGTAGTGATGATGATGTCCACGTCCTGACACTGCTTGGCAAAGAGCTTCATCTCGGCATCGATAAACTCCTTGGACATCTCTTTAGCATAGCCGCCCTGTCCCTCTCCGGATTCCTGGAGGTTGACCTCCAGAGGTTCAGCCCCGATGGACTTAAACTGCTCCAAGGCTGCGGCCCTGAAGAGCAAAGAAGTCAGTGAAACGCATCAAATGCTGCCGCCCCACAAGGCGGATCATCAGCTACATAACATTGTACTTAGACACAGGGACTTAGATATGCTTTTTGCTCCCCATCTTATGGTGTCTAAAAGGAAACTGTCAGCAAGCTGGTGAAACTACAGGAAGGTTTACACTCTGCTGGTTAGCGGCCTACTGTTATTACACTGCCGAAACTTGTACAGCTTTTGTGATTCTTCTACCTGGTATCAAATCCACGAACAATGGCACCCATAGATTTAGCAGCTCCTGCAGCAGCCAGACCAGCAACACCACCGCCAATAATAAGGACCTACAGAAGTAGCAAAGGAGAACGTCTTCCATTAACATAAAGCCGCAGTGCCTTATTACAACTGAATATGCATCATGACATCACTACATTAAAATAAAAAATACACCACACAAGAAGGAGGGGAAGAAGCCATGCACCTGCCATCTTGGAACCAGAATGGATGATTATAAGCAGCATTATGCAGATACTTCTATATGGGAAGTAAATATTTTAAGTCCGCTCTGGTTTCATAGACCTCACTGCTCGCACAGCAAAGAATCCAGGGTCTCACCGCTCGCACAGCAAAGAATCCAAGGTCTCACTGCTCGCACAGCAAAGAATCTAGGGTCTCACTGCTCGCACAGCAAAGAATCCAAGGTCTCACTGCTCGCACAGCAAAGAATCCAGGGTCTCACTGCTCGCACAGCAAAGAATCCAAGGTCTCACTGCTCGCACAGCAAAGAATCCAAGGTCTCACTGCTCGCACAGCAAAGAATCCAGGGTCTCACTGCTTGCACAGCAAAGAATCCAAGGTCTCACTGCTCGCACAGCAAAGAATCCAGGGTCTCACTGCTCGCACAGCAAAGAATCCAAGGTCTCACTGCTCGCACAGCAAAGAATCCAAGGTCTCACTGCTCGCACAGCAAAGAATCCAGGGTCTCACTGCTCGCACAGCAAAGAATCTAGGGTCTCACTGCTCGCACAGCAAAGAATCCAAGGTCTCACTGCTCGCACAATAAAGAATCCAGGGTCTCACTGCTCGCACAGCAAAGAATCCAAGGTCTCACTGCTCGCACAGCAAAGAATCCAAGGTCTCACTGCTCGCACAGCAAAGAATCCAGGGTCTCACTGCTTGCACAGCAAAGAATCCAGGGTCTCACCGCTCGCACAGCAAAGAATCCAGGGTCTCACTGCTCGCACAGCAAAGAATCCAAGGTCTCACCACTCGCACAGCAAAGAATCCAGGGTCTCACTGCTCGCACAGCAAAGAATCCAATGTCTCACTGCTCGCACAGCAAAGAATCCAGGGTCTCGCTGATCGCACAGCAAAGAATCCAGGGTCTCGCTGATCGCACAGTAAAGAATCCACGGTCTCACTGCTCGCACAGTAAGGAATCAACAGTCTGATGATTAAACCTTCCAAAAGTGTACACAGTATTCCAAGTGTGGCTGTACTAGTGACTTGTATGGAGGCAAAACTATGTTCTTTTCATGAGCATCTGTGCTCCTATTAATGCATCCCGTTATTAGCCTTGGCAGTAGCTGCCTGACATTGGTCAATAAAGTTGAGTTTTCCGTCCACCTAAATCTTTTTCAGTGATTTTATTTTTTTTTTTCTGCGCTCATCCATACTATGCCACAGGATATAGAATGCCATCTTGTATGGATCAGTGCGGTCTTAGGACTTGGATAGTTTGCATGTGAGGCGTGGATGCCATATGGTGACACGTTTAATACAAAATACACAATTAGACCGGGGGCCACGACAGTTGAGGCACAGGGTACAGAGCCTGATCATTTATCTCAGTGTTGGAATCATCTGGCAGACCACATATCATACTGAGGGCTAAAGCCTCAGATCATCAGTTGCACTAAAATATTATATCTCTGATTGATGTCGCTTAGGTCAGTGTTATACACTAAAGGGATTGCTATTAACAAAATTCCCAGAGTCATAGCGATAGTCTGGACCCAAGCACATACACATTAGGTGCCTCCAGACAAATAAAGCTCCTTCTCAAGAAAGCGGCGTGGTTAAGCCGCGAAACGCGCGTCGGGGCGCTCTTTTGTTCTGGTGGGACCCCCCCTGCTTTGCCCTCTCAATCGGTAAGCTCACCTATGGTATCCACTATATAACTATGCACTATGCACCTTTATTATGGCCCTGTTTTGGCTACGGCACTAGCGGTGGATATACTCTGGTGTCCTTATAACCAATCTTTTACTGTGGGGGGCTTGTTGTTCTCTTTTTGCTCTCCTCTTATGCTTACTCATGTAATTATATATGGGGGCATTACAGGGGGTAGTTCCCCTTCTTGTGCTTGACTGGGTAACACCATTTATTTGAAATATATTACTGTTTTAATATTATTGTACTAATAAAGGATTTTTTGTTACATAATACTATATGCTCCTTATTTTCTCCTGCTGGTATAACTAAAGGGATTGCTTAGCTTTGGGGATACTTTTTATTCTTGCATAAATGCCTGTATTGTTAGATACAAATCATTTTTACAATTGGGGTTTCCTTAATTTTGCATCCTTTGCCTTCTATAGCCTCTGCATTGCACTACTGATTGCTGCAGAATGGGTTAACTGAGAATCTGTCAGTGAGCTCCTTCTGATGATCCAATGTGAACATTTCTAACTGTTATTTGTCCTTTTTGAGCTCCTCCCAGCCAATTACAGACCACATCAAAGTTTAATGTAAAAAGAGCCTATGAAAGCAAAACAGCAGACTCACCCAGGGCGTGCAGGCCTGCATATAGGCGCCGAGACACTGCAGGAGAATTCAGGTGGTTGGTGTGACTAGCACCGCTGCGCTCTGCTATGTGGGGCCTCCACAATACTCTATTTCGCTGGGATCTGCTACATTGTCACTTTATACCTCCTGATCTACCCAGCTCTGCTAGATTTCTACTGTTACCTCAGTTCTGCTATATTGTCTATGTGCTTCTGTACATATCCAGCTTCGCTGTGTTGCTGGGCTCTTCTATATAGGCACCAAATGGCTCCTGACAGTCCCAGCCCAACTACATCGCAGAGTTTTACTACAGTGACACTGCATGCCGCATAACATACCCAGCACTGCCACATCACTGGGCTCTGCTACCTCGTCACTATGACTCCTGACATACCCAACACTGCCACATCACTGGGCTCTGCTACCTCGTCACTGGCTCCTGACATACCTGGCACTGCCACATCACTGGGCTCTGCTACCTCGTCACTATGACTCCTGACATACCCGGCACTGCCACATCACTGGGCTCTGCTACCTCGTCACTGACTCCTGACATACCTGGCACTGCCACATCACTGGGCTCTGCTACCTCGTCACTATGACTCCTGACATACCCGGCACTGCCATATCACTGGGCACTGCTACCTCGTCACTATGACACCTGATATTCCCAGCACTGCAACGTCGTCATTATGACTCCTGCCAAATGCAACACGGCTACATCACTGGGCTCTTCTTTGCTGTCCCTCTATGCCCCCTGACATACCCAGCTCTGCTACATTGCCACTTTGCGCCTTATGACATACCCAGCTCTGCTATTTTGCCACTGTGTACCTCGTGACATACCCAGCTTTGCTACACTGCCACTGTCTACCTCCTGACATACCCAGCTTTGCTACACTGCCACTGTCTACCTCCTGACATACCCAGCTCTGCTATGTTGCCGCTTTGTGCCTTATGACATACCCAGCTCTGCTCATCACTGGGCTGTGCCAGGGTGCCACCTGACATGCCTAACTCTGCTATGTCTCAGTGAGCCTCCTGACCTCTTGTGCTCGGCCACTGCTGCCCTACTCCCCCAGATGGCACTCAGCCTCTATGGCCTCCGTGGTGTCAGCCGGACCGCCCTGCTGCCCCCATTTTGCCTGTCCGTGTGGCGTGGACCCCCGAGGATCCTCCTCACCAGGCGAGACTTGCCGCCACCATCACACACACATTTCCTGCGGATCGCACTCTTGCACAGAGTTTCCCACAGTCTCGCTCTTTCCTTGTTCCTCAGGTACAGAGGAGAATGCTGTGAAGTCATTCGAGGACTGCGCTCCCCGCACACGGCGCCCTTCTTGATGGCTTCCAGGCCGTCGGATGTTTATTTTTACGCTCAGTCTAAAGTGATTCAAAATAAATTCTCTCTTCTAATTCCCCGATCAAAATATAAGTCGCAGATGTTCATTAATATGCAGACGTGTCTCCGAAATAAATGGGACCGCTTGCTGCAAGCACCGAGAGGGTGGAAACACGGGCGGCGGAGACCGAGATCAGACACAGGTGACTCATATCTGGCGCACGGTAATCGTCTCAAGGAATCCTCAGCCAACGCTCATACACAAATCCGCCACTAGAGGGGGCCCCGCTCATGGATTTGGTTAGCATGTAGTAAATGTAGGCTGCAGTGCGCGACCGCTGTTAAAGGGAAAGTCTGGGACTGAACAAATGATGAGCGAATGTGATATCTGTGGGGGTCCGACACTTGGCACCCCAGGCGATCAGATGCAGTCAGTTCCAGCAATGCACAGCAGTCCCGTACACCATTTAGTGGCCACTGCTACTACTCAAATATAAAAATTATAACATTATGGCCTCTAATAACCAGAGCTGGCTTAAAATAATAAAATCATATGCTTCCCACCCTCCCCCGGTCCAATGCTAACCATAGCGTCCCCCAGAACACTATAACCGGATTCTGATTAAATCCTTACCTTGGTTGTAAATTTTGGGGCATTTGAGAAAAATAGTATTGAAATTGTATGCAAATGAGCAGTAAGTGCTTTGGGGCGGGGCGTAGCACTTACAGCTCTCCCACCCTCCCTTATTTCCCGTCCACCGCCAGCCTCCAATGTCTGACTAATTTTACTGACTTGCCCCGACCCTTCCTCACTGCTACTCCTTCCCGCACCGTTTGTCTCCTCAGATGGTGGCGGCACATGCGCAGATTAATAGCGCACGCACCGCCCCGGGCCACATTCATTATACAGATGCCCTCGGTCTAGGAATGAAGGGTCCGTCACCCATGTAATGGGAGCCATGGGGCAGAGCATTACTCGGCCATTTATCATTTGGGGTACAGGTGGAGGGAAGGTTCGGGGTGTATGCCGTCTAATGACTTACCCCCCCGAACACCTTGTAAATGCAGCCTCACATCACACAGATATTAATACGTGGTTTAACCCTTCACAAACCTGAGCTGCGACCTACAGACTCCGTCATTACTTGGCCTCCTGCACCAGATCAGCTCAGAATAAGGAAAAAGCAGCCCTGTTCGGCAACTAAGGCCCCCACATTACACAGGAGCCGCGTCATGCGGATCCAGATGCAGAGCGCAGCGGGGAACATCAGCGGAGAGGAGCGACGACACGGTCTGGTTACTGCTACAATACCGCCATCTAATGGCTACTGTGGAAATGGCAGGAGAAACATACTGACCTTGGCAGGCGGGACCTTGCCTGCTGCGGTGATCTGCCCCGTAAAGAAGCGGCCAAAGTTGTTAGCGGCCAAGACCACGGCTTTGTAACTGCAAAGAACAGACGTGTGAGAATCTAGCCACCGATACCAGGCATGCTGAGGAGGTCAGATCACTCGTGTATATGGCTGACGCGGAAGAAACCGAGTATCAGGACATAGACAATTCTTCCATCTCATTAACTTGTTTAATGATCAGTTGAGGGTCACCCCTCCTCACCGATCCTGAGAGATAGGAAGTCACATGGCTGACCCCCTTATTGAATCCCTTCACATTTTATATGATGTGGATCAGCAAGTTCAACCCCCATCCACCCCAAAACATTTATATGGGAACATATATGCGTTATTCCATGACGGAATCCGGAGAAATTCATGGATTTTTACAATATGCAAATGAGGCATTAGGTGCTTTGTCAAGCCCAGAGCACATAATGAAACTCTGCCTCCTGAGGTGATTTCCATCACTCACAGAATGAGGTGCTGTGCGTCTTTCATCAGGCGCCAACCAGTAAATGTACCGCTGTGTTAGTTCGCCGCTTTCCTTGCTTTTGCACACTAAGGTGCCCTGCGGGAGACACTGCGGATGCACCGATCAGTCTGGAAGAAAAGGGACGCTTGGACATCCAGGTGTACACGGGCAGTGCATGGGCAGGACAACGCTGGACCCAAGCTCCGTAGCAAGACACCTTTCTGTGCAGACGAGAGGAAAGTGGCAATGGACGTAGGCGCTAGATTTCCTGGCTGGCACATGACATCTCAGAATCATGGAGCCCTCACTCACAGAGGAAAAGTGGAAGGAATCTCAGGAGGGAGAGTTTTGTTAAGTGCTCTGGGCGTGAGAAAGCACTTAACTCCTCACTTGCATAATGTGAAAACCATGGATATCTCCAGACTCAGACCACAGACGGTTATAACATGGAAGTATCCCTTTAAACCTATGTATTGAACCATAACATGAGGCTGTTTGCAGGCATCCCTATAATGTTTACCGCATCACAAGGCCAATACACAGCCGCTGTGTGCTCGAGGTCAGGTCAGCACGCTTTGTGCCATTGGAATGATACAGATTGCTCAATGACCCGTCATGGTGGGCAGCAAACAAGCATCAAAGGATCCTCACCCAGCAATGTTTGCCATGGAGCTCAGAGCGTCGTATCCCTGCGCGATGGTGACACGCGGCACCTGGTCCATGGCCAAGACCGTCGTTTTCTTCTCCGATAGTTTGTTCAGCAGATCAGAGTTTTGCGCGGGGTAAATAAAACTGATGAGAGTGGAGGCTGGCTTCAGGAGGTCGACTTCATGGACTCCCAGCGCCGGATTGAGCATGGGTGCTCGTACCTGGGGGGGGGAGCGGAGAACCAAATCACAGGGTCATCACATGCATAACTACACAGCGTACATGTCCTAGTACCCACCGGCCAACAGCACAGCCCTAACATCCTGGCTCGGTGGTGCAGTCTGTACAATAAATGGGTCATTTACACAATGGCCACTTCTTACTTTTAGAATCAGTCAGAGAAGTGGGGGCCGACCTCTGGGACCACCACCACTGTCAAAGCGAGGGTCTGAGGGACAGAGTAAGTAAATAATGTGGGGAAAACTGCTGGTTTGTAGCTAAAAATGGAAGTGTAATGTGATGGGTTTTTTTTTTTTTTTAGATACTAAAGGTGATGGACAATGTTTATCATCGCTGGGGGGCTGGTGGCCGACACCCCCACTGATCGGCCAAAACACTGCAGTGAAGTCTGCAGCTCCGCGATGAGATGTTGCTCTATGGCAAGTCTATGGGTCCGTACAGCAGTCTGCGCAGCACAAGCACGAGCTGACAATTTCAGAGCGGCGTTTTCACTTTATAAAACTTTTACAACATGATAGTTACACTATATGGTGAGGATCTGCCATCAGACTATGCTAAATAAAGGTGAACGCAAAGATTCACAGGAAAGTGAACCAATGGCCACCGGACAGTAGCACTGCAGACCTGCTGGCTGCGGCATCCTCGGCGCCTCTTCTATTTCTGGACCTGCACGGTGCTGTGCCACTGGACCAGGGTCCTGCCAATCTTTGTTACTCTAGTATGGGCCTATAAAAGGCAGCATTGTAAGAGGACAGGGCCACTCTCCTAGTAGCCAAAACAGAAATATTACACCTTTCGGCTAATAAGAATCACAGAATACCCCGGACACGAGCACGGCGCATTCATGAGGAGAGCGTCTTTTCCTGCCACCCAGAAAGGATCAGACTTACTTTGACAACCAGGTCCGAGGCCAAAACTTCCTTGGTCCCCTGGATTTTGGCCCCGACCTCTTTATACTGGTCATCAGAGAACTTAGAGGAGTCGCCGGCTCCAGATTCTACGATGACATTGAAGCCTTGTTTAACCAGAGCCTGGACCCCGGCCGGGGACAACGCCACCCTCTTCTCATTCTGGAAGATCTCTTTTGGGACTCCTACAGTCAGCTGTTTGTATGGGATACCTGAAGAGACAAAAACCATACATCCAGTTATTACATAGGTTTGGACACTGAAGGAATCCCACCCCCCATGAGACTCTAGAGGCTTCAAGGTCCAACTACCGAAATCCACGCAGACCGACTGACGTGACTAGCTGCAGAGCTACAACGAGCGTTCAGCATATACCGGGCAAGTGAATGGGACCGAGCAGCCGTACCAGACATTGCCCCAACCGAATGTATAGACCTGTGCCCAGTCCATGCTAGTCAGGACACTGCAGACCTTTTCGGACTCTGTGCACCCTCGGCATGGCCACGTAGTTAAGTGCACTTTCCCACCTACTTATTATCCATCGATCTTCGTCCTCTTCGCTTTAAATCTGAAGCCATCAATCAAGAACGAAGAAGGCGAGGACTGATGGGAAACAAGTAGAAGGTGCACTGGAAGGAAACAAGTGACGATAACGTGTAAAGGTATGGAAGGTTGTGTAGATTTCCATTGCAAAAATGTAAAAAAAAAAAAAAAATCTACATCCATCACATACACTCTAGGAATAGTACAGCTTGTAGGACACGTAAGGACGTCTACCTGCGAGTACTCTACGGCATGGTCTATGTCATGTCCATACAACGCAGGGATGAAGTCACGCTGAATGACGACAACCCCATTATTGCCCAAAAGCGGTAATGTGGAACAATCAGATTCATGTCATTTTCTGCCAGTGGGAGGTTGCCTCTTCTCTCTATTTACAAAAAAACAAAACGGAATTGGTTTTGTTTTTTTTCATCTGCCTGTGTCCTCCTCACATAAATCAGAACAGATGGCTTCATTCAGTAAGAAAGCGTACGAGGAGCCAGGTAGGGTCACTGCCTTATTATGGGGCAAGAGAGACAATCCTTCCATAACTGATCAAAAGAATGGAAGTGTAAAGTGTCAAGATCACAAAATGCCTCTGCCTGAAGAGGAGCCATGTCTGCTGGAAGGGGAGAGTCGGGAAGACCCCCATACACGTGGCTGGCTGGTAGGGGGTCACAACAGGCGGATGGCTATATGCCATGAATAGAACAGCTGTCATACTAAAGGAAATAGGAAATTAAAAACTAAAACATACTTGATTTTTTCCCCACTTTAGGAAAATGTGTACAATAAGTATGAAGAAGTCTCGGCACATTTGACCTCTGGCGTCAGCAGTGAAAGTCAGCGTGGCTGGACGATCCACAATCAATCATTAACATCCCGGCTTATCTGGTTTTCTTCCCGGCTGGTATGCACTCAGCTTTCTAGCTCATGATCTTCACAAGCTATGAGGGCGTCCAGCTCCGACTGGAACATGTGCAGTCTGAACTAGATTGTGGCTCATAAGAAAATATTGTGACCCGTCATATTTCTGTAGGCAGCGCCCATTTCTCATACTAACAGAGGTAATGAATACTACAAGCATCTGTCTCCTTAAAAGTTCTTAGACCATAAAGATATCCCATTAGCGCTGGGAGTCCCCCTGCAAAGCCACCTTCACAGGTGTCTCATCACTCCAACCACAGACTTATAAAGATGTTCGCCCCTTTCAGAAAATCTTACTCCCCGGCTATCCACCCACCTACAGTGGGGAAAATAAGTATTTGATACACTGCCGGTTTTGTAAGTTTCCCACCTACAAAGAATGGAGAGGTCTGTAATTTTTATAGTAGGTACACTACAACTGTGAGACAGAATCTAAAAATACAAACCAGAAAATCACATTGTATGACTTCTACATAATTAATTTGCATTTTATTGTATGAAATAAATATTTGATACAATAGAAAAGCAGAACTTAATATTTGGCACAGAAACCTTTGTTGGCAATTACAGAGGTCAGACGTTTCCTGTAGCTCTTGACAAAGTTTGCACACACTGCAGCAGGGATTTGGGCTCGCTCCTCCATACAGATCTTCCAGGTTTTCGGGCTGTCCCTGGGCAACATTGAGTTTCAGTTCCCTCCAAAGATTTTCTATTGGGTTCAGGCCACTCCAAGACATCGAAAGTCTTCTTACGGAGCCACTCCTTATTTGGCCTGGCTGTGTGTTTAAGGTCATTGTCATGCTGGAAGACTCAGCCACGACCCACCTTCAATGCTCTTACTGAGGGAAGGAGGTTGTTGACCATAATGTGGCACACATGATCCCCATCCATCCTCACTTCAATACGGTGCAGTCTGTTTGTCCCCTTTGCAGAACAGCACCCCCAAAGTATGATGTTTCTCCCACCATGCTTCACAGTTGGGATGGTATTCTTGGGGTTTTACTCATCATTCTTCTTCCACCAAACAGCAAGTGGAGTAGATACCAAAAACTTCTATTTTGGTCTCATCTGACCACATGACTTTCTCCCATGCTTCCCCTGGATCATCCAGATTGTCACTGGCAAACTTCAGGCCTGGACATGTGCTGGTGAGAGCAGGAGACCTTGCGTGCCATGCAGGATTTTAATCCATGAAGGCTTAGTGTGTTACTAACGATAATGTTTCAGACTATGGTCCCAGCTCTCTTCAGGTCATTGACCAGGTCCTCCCATGTAGTTCTGGGACAATTTCTGACCACTCTCAGAATCAGCCTTACCTGACGAGGCGAGATCTTACATGGAGCCCCAGATTAAGGAAGATTGACAGTCACCTTGTGTTTCTTCCATTCTCTAATAATTTTGACAAGACTTGTTGAATTTTCACCAAGCTGCTTGCTATTGTCCTGTAACCCATCTCAGCCTTGTACAGGTCTACAATTTTGTCCCTGGTGTCCTTAGACATCTCTTTGGTCTTGGCCATGGTGGAGACGTTGGAGTGTGATTAAAATTGTGGACAAGTGTCTTTTATACAGGTAATGAGTGCAGAGTAGGAGGCTTCTTAAAGAAAAACTAACAGGTCTGTGAGAGCCAGAATTCTTGCTGGTTGGTAGCTGATCAAATGCTTATTTCATGCAATAACACAAAATGTAATTATTAAAAAAAAAAAAAAAAAATCATACAATGAGATTTTCTGTTTTTTAGTTTTTGATTCTGCCTCTCACAGTTGAAACGTACTTATAAAAATTACAAACCTCTCCATTCTTTGTAGGTGGGAAATCTGGCAAAATCGGCAGTGTATCAAATACTGATTGACCCCCCTCTGTATATATATCCACGAGCTGCTCTTCACTCTCCGTCCCGGCTCCACAGGTCATTCTCTGCTGGTATTCGGTATTGGACAATCGGTGAACTCTGAGAGGGTCATCCGTCTACATGCACAGAGCCGCTCAGCTAACTGAATGGCTGCCAACGTGACAGCAGTGCCGCAACCAGACACCAGGAACAGAACGGCAGACTCCGCAAAGAGCACTTTGTTATTTTTTAGAACTGCACCCGCAGATACGGATTTTCTGAAAAGGTATAAGGTTCTGTTCACATTACATTTGTACAGAAGAAATTGCGGCACTTACCTCTGCATCAAATTCAGTGACTCTTTCCAGATTCCAAAGGTAAAGGAACCAGGGAGGAAAGCCTGCCCAGCGCCAAACTGCTGCTGTCCGTACGTGGGAGCCTGCCACTCACTACCACGCTGTTACTGACATCCATCAGGAAACTGAGTCTCTGAATTTTATGCAGGGGCGAGTGCCGCAATTTATTCCCTTCTGCAATACTATTAGTCTTTCTATATACTCCGTGTTGAACACAGTCAAAAGTGAAAGAGATAACATGTTTTTGTGGAGTGCAGAAAAAAAAAATGATATATTATATAAAATAAATTTTATGTACCAGTGCATAAGCTAAACGTTTTGATTTAAAAGCTTGTTCACACTTTGCGTTTTTGCTGCAAAAAAAGGTATAAAAAAAAAAAAAAATGTAGTGTTGCTCATTTTTTCCTTGTGAATTTGAAGCATTTTTAATTCGGTCATGTCAATTCTATCCGCATTTTTTGCACCTTTTTTCACCTATGCAAATGTATTTTAAGTTGCGTTTTTCGTGTTGCGAAACACTTTTGGTGCAGAAATGTCTGCTGCAAATAATTCACGTGTACACATACCCTCAGGGGGAGGCAGTGATGGCGTCAGTGACTAGAGGTACAACCAACAGCCATCTAAAAAGGAGCTAGGGCCTTTTTTTGGCAACCTCTGCCGCACTTCACGCATCATGGAGCTTTACTTATTAGTGATGAGCAAGTATGGTGGTCTCGGAGTATTTGTGAGTGCTCGGAGATTTAGTTTTTGTTGACGCAGCTGAATGATTTACAGCTGCTACCCAGCCTGAGTACATGTGGGGGTTGCCTGTTTGTTAGGGAATCCCCACATGTAATCAAGCTGTCTAGTAGCTGTAAATCATGCAGCTGAGGCAACAAAAACTAAATCTCCAAGAACGCACAAATACTCGGAGGGCACCCGAGCGTGCTTGGGAAAACCCGAGCAACAAGTACACTCGCTCATCACTAGTACTTATCCTAAAGACTATCGATTTACATTACCAAAAAAAAAAAAGAGAAAGAATGTGGGTAAAACAAGTAAGGCCTTCCAACTTCTGGCTTTCCTTCTATATCCTCCCTCCTCTGGCTCCTGTAAATCCAGAGCTGTCAATCACCGAAAAGGCGGAAAGCATGGCGGAGATGGATGAACAACAAGCAGGTGGGAAGGTGCACCGAGAACCTGGACTTTGTTTTTCCAGTCATTTTATACTCACAGACTCCCTTAGGCTATGTGCACACGTAGGAAAAGTGGTGCAGAATTTTCTGCACAAAAACCGCATCTCCTGGAAGAATCCGCAGCTGCGGATTTGCCGCGGTTTTTATGCAGATTGTGTGGAATTTCTGCAGATTTTGCCACTGCGGATTTCTATCATGGAGGGGTGCAGAAACGCTGCAGATCCGCACAAAAGAAGTGACATGCACTTTTTAAATCCACAGCAATTCCGCAATGATTTTTCCGCACCATCTGCACAGCTCTTTATTTTTTCAATTGATTAACATTGTACTGTACATTACAGTGCAAATCTGCAGCGTTTCTGTGCGGAAAAATCCGCATCGTGTGCACATAGCCTTTAACCCCTTTGCGTGATATAATTTAACTTGAACGTGGCCGTTTAACCATTTAAATGCTGGTGTCAACCATTGATTTTGTTATTTAAATAGTCGTGGGGTGCCAATAAATAACCATTGAAGATCCCTATCGCTACCAAAGCAGTTCTCTGTAAGTATAAACATGAGCAATCATGTTGGTTTTCTTATCCATATAATATACACCATAAAAAAAAAAAAATTAAATAAAAATTGATGACCGATTTGCACCTTTTTTTCCTTCACTGCATTGCTTTCCCCGTTTTTCAGTACATTATATTACAGCGTGAATGGAGTTATTCAAAAATACAACTCCTATTGCAAAAATAAAAAAAAATAAAAAAGCCCATCGCTATGTCGACAGAAAAATAAAAGTTGGGGCAGTTAGAATTAGGGGAGAATGAAAAAGCAAAATAAAGTCTGGACCTGAACAGGATAAAGGGAGGAAAAAAAAAAAAAGTGGAGACAAGTCAAGTCCATTATTACGGTGATTCTTCTACAAGTCAGAAGAGGGCAGCACTTACCTGGTTTAACGGGCTGCTGGCACCAGAGGACCTGGTGGGTGCGAAACATCCGTAGACATGGTGTCTTGGCAGTCTGCACCTTCACAGATATGACGCCATTGAACAGGGGACTTGTGCAGCCGGTAGCCAGTGATCTCAGGATGCTCGCCATACTGATGGATCTTATTCAAGAGCTTTTAGGTTTCTATGGAGAATAATAAAAAAAAAAGTTTTTACTTTGCTTTTTTAGGGATAGGGTCCTCAGCTGTCGAGGTAATGGCTCATAAATTGGTCACTCAGGCGCATGCGCGGACTCTGACAGAGACGGACATGCTCTGCTGAGTTCCGTAACCCGGCATCTAAAATTACCCCTTCAAAGTGTTGCAATCGGGGATTCCTCCGCTCCAACGAATTCATCGCGATCCGGGGAGGTCGGTAGCGTGCAATGCCTAAAAAAGGGAACGCTATCCAAACGGCAAACCGCACCATAACAGAGATCCTGGCAAGCAGCGGCGCGGGAAAGATGGCCGCTTCGTCCTCTACCCTACCAGCCCCCACTTCATCACAAGCAGGAAGGGCGGCTGCAGGCTCTGACGATTCCGATAAAGCTGGGGAGTCTGCTATATCCACAGCGACTTTGAACAAAACACTCCAAGAAACATTCAGAACCGAACTCTCTTCTGCCATGCTCTCCATTGCCTCACAGCTACAGGAAATTGCCCAGCGTACCTCTAGTTTGGAGGAGAAGATGGACGCCACAGCCGATGCTTTAGAGGAGGATCAGGAGACCCTCAGGTACCATACCGATCGTATTAATGAACTTGAATTGAGAAATGAAGATTTAGAAAACAGATCCCGCAGAGGCAATATCCGTATATGCGGGTTACCGGAATCCATCCTATCACTTAAAGAAACAGCCACCGCGCTGTTTACCGCGCTTCTGCCAGATATGGACCCCTTGCTTTTACATATAACAAGGATCCACAGATCACTTGGTAAGCCGCGCTCCCCAGATCTTCCAAGGGACGAGGTACTTAAAATGCATTATGAGGAATCGCGGGATCTAATATTAAATGCTGCACGACCTCATTCATCACTACCCGGCCTGCCTGACTCAGTTCGCCTGTATGCTGACGTTGCACCAGCCACACTTTCTAGAAGAAGAGCCCTCAGACCGGTCACTACTGCATTACAAGAGGCACAAGTCAAATACCGCTGGGCATATCCGTTCTCACTATCCTTCACCCATGGGGGCAAGCTACACACCTGCCGCTCGCTGGATGAGGGGAAAAAAGGCCTTAGATCTTTCCGGAATCCCATTTTCATATACCATCCAGCCTCTGCCACAAAGGAAAACAAGACCGGCCAGAGAGTGGTCATCAGCACCGACAACTAGGAGCCAGAGCTCGCGTACTACATGACTGTCCTGCAGGTTTGCTGTGTCGGCTTCCCCAAAATAACTGGCTGAAATAGCATTTACAACGAGTTTTATATAATTGCAGTAACTTTATTACAATTTGCAGTGGTTTTATACAGCATTTATCCTAATAATTCCCCGATTGCGAAGTTTTATATTGCTAGCCCGATCCTCCTTCCCACCTAGCCTAAATTTTGGTCTCCCTTCCCGAAACCCCCCCCTTTTTTTTTTTTTTTTACCCGCCCTTAGGGCTTTCTATTACAGGGGTTTGATGTCTGGGTTTCTCTCATGTCGCCCACCTTTGGTGATTGCTGGATTTTCTGGTATTTTGAATCTCCAGATCGCCATACATTTTGGGCTTTTGACCCAAGTTTCGATACTCGTCTCCATGTCTCGTGTTTGTACCCCCCTATGTTTTGTTCCCTTCCTACTGTTTCTATCTTCAGGTATACAACGTTGTTTACTCACCGATATTGAATTGAGTTTTAGTGGGTTCGATGTCTCTGGATCATGGGCGTTGCTTGTCCTAGTTTATCATGTGTAGAGTCTTTTCTCACAATGTTAGGGGTCTTAATTCGCCGTTAAAAAGGAAAAAAGCTTTTCTAGATTATCGTAAACATAAGCCTGATATACTTTGCTTACAAGAAACCCATTTCTCTAACACCTCCTCTCCTAAATATTTTGACTCAAACTATTCCCGCTTTTTCATAGCCTCGTGGGACCGTAAGACTAGGGGAGTAGCTATATTCCTCAAAAACAATTTCCCATTCCAATTAACTAACTCTTTTTCGGATCCTGAGGGCAGATTTTTAATATTACAAGGGACGCTACAGGGCCGCAATCTCTGCATTGTTAATAGCTATCTACCTGCTAACTCTCAATTATCGACATTTAAAATAATTTTATCTAAAATTTCTTCCCTGTCTTACCACCATCTGATTTGGTGTGGTGATTTTAATTTCACCTTAAATCCGTCCTTAGATAGAAATATCTGATCTTTTTGAGGAGCTACTAAGTCCGACAGGAAAAAGATTTTTCACATGTTGGCTGGGAATCGGTTAGTGGACATATGGAGAGAGCTTAATGGATCTACGAGAGGGTACACATTTTTCCCCAGCCCACGGTTCATATTCACGAATTGATCTCCAGGTGACTTCAGCGAATTCTCTTCCAGCTGTCCTGTATTCGCGTCATGTCCCATCGTCATGGTCTGATCATGACGCGGTTCTTTCTGTTTTTAAATTTGATGTTGTTTCATCCAGACTCTATAAGTGGAGGTTGAATGAATCATTGCTAGTTGACCCTGCGATAGCTTCCCAAATTCTGGATGACTTGAAACTTTTTTTTCAATCTAACGTGAATGAGGACTCCTCACCTGGTAATATATGGTTAGCCCACAAGAAATTCATCACTGGCTCGTTAATTAAAATAGCGTCCGCTAGGAAGAAGAGCAGGTCTGAACTTCAAAGTCATTTAGAAACCAAATTATTCAAGCTTGAACAAGCAAATCAGATGTCTTCTTCCCATTACTTGATTAAACAAATACATGATGTCAAACTACAGCTTGACGCAATTTTAACCGTTAGAACAGAGAGGACCCTAGCATGGACCCGAGCCACCTTTCACAAGCAAGCAAATAAACCCACTAAAATGCTGGCCCGTCAATAGCGAACTAAAGAACTTATAAATTCTATACCCTTTATTAAAGATGCATCTGGACGTGTATCGGCCCACCCAGACTTTATTTATAAAACATTTTTTGATTATTATCAGAAGCTGTACTCTCCTCCTAAAGACCTTCCTCCATGTCTCTTACAATCTTTCCTACAGAATATACCCCTCCCTAAGTTACCAAAGCCAACTGCCCAGCAGCTACAATCTGAAATATTACCGGAAGAAATTGACTCTAATTAAAAAGCTGAAATCAGGGAGGGCCCCTGGTCCAGATGGACTCTCTTCTATGTACTATAAAAAATTTAAAACTTCTCTTACCCCATATTGCAACCTATTGTAATGCCCTTTTAAATGGCTCTCAAATGCCCCGAGTTCTATTTAGCCCATGTAACGGTCATCCCTAAACCCAAAAAAGATCACTTAGGCTTCTTTCACACTAGCGTCGGGCCGACGTTCCCGACGCTAGCGTTGTCTCCGCCGCACAACGGGGGCAGCGGATGCATTTTTTCCAGCGCATCCGCTGCCCCATTGTGAGGTGCGGGGAAGCGCGGGGAGGTGGGGGCGGAGTTCCGGCCGCGCATGCGCGGTTGGAAAAAGCGGACCGTCGTGAGCAAAAAACGTTACATGTAGCGTTTTTTGCTCCCGACGGTCCGCCACTGCACGACGCATCCGTCGCACGACGGGTGCGACGTGTGGCAATCCGTCACAATGTGTCGCTTAATGTTAATCAATGGCGAAAAAACGCATCATGCAAACACTTTTGCAGGATGCGTTTTTTCGGCAAAACGACGCATTGTGACGGAATGCAGTTAACGCTAGTGTGAAAGTAGCCTTATTACTGGTTAAAAATTATAGACCTATTTCACTGCTAAATATAGATCTCAAAATATTTACATCAATTATAACTAATAGACTCAATAAAATCCTTCCCTCATTGATACATCGGGACCAGGTGGGCTTTATTCCCTCGAGACAGGGACCCGATAACATTAGGAGAAATCTTAATATCATTCACTCTGCAAATTGCTCTCATAAACCCCTTATGATGATTGCCTTAGATATTGAAAAGGCGTTTGATTCGCTCTCCTGGTCATACCTTTTTTCAGTCTTAAACAAGTTCGGCTTCCACCAAAAACTAATTTCATGTCTTCAGCTTATTTATGACCGCCCATCTGCGTACCTTAAACTTCCCACCACCAACCCTTCCCCTATAATAATTCAACGTGGCACACGCCAGGGGTGTCCACTGTCACCAGCATTATTTGCTTTGGCTATGGAGCCCCTGGCCGAATCCATAAGGAATAACCCTGACATACTAGGACCCTCTGACCTTGGAGAACAATATAAAGTCAGTCTCTTCGCTGACGATCTTCTCCTATCTTTAATTAATCCCTACTCCACTCTTCCTAACCTATTCTCCCTCCTTCACACTTTTGAAAGTATGTCAGGTCTCAAAATTAACGTTGACAAATCGGAAGCCTTGTTTGTTAATACTCCCAAGGCAGATCAGGATAATCTCGTAGCGCAATTTGGCTTTAGTAGGAAAGACCACTTTCTAACTTACCTTGGAATTAACCTAACTTCTCACAAGTCGTCACTTTTTAAATGGAATTACCCTCCCCTCATTAGTAAGTTCCAGGCTGATTTGACTAGGTGGTCCTCCCTAAATTTGTCATGGCTGGGCCGATTACACGCCATTAAGATGATATCTCTCCCACGATTTTTATACTTGTTCCGTTCCCTTCCAATTACCATCAAAAACTCTGCGGGATATTCAAAGGCTTATCTCTAGGTTTATTTGGAGGGGTAAGAGACCAAGGATCAAACAAAATGTTATGTTCCTTCATAGAAAAATTGGGGGACTCTCCCTACCCAACCTAGTTTTCCATTTTAAAGCTGCTCAAATAGCTCAACTAGCCAACGTTAACTCCGGCACGAAAAGCCCGAGATGGGTATATCTGGAGTCCTTTCTTTTGAGGCCCCTTTCTCTACCTGGTCTCTTGTGGTCCACCGGCAAAACCCCACAAAATATTTCTGAAACAGCGCCTTTTTCAGCCCACTCCTTGATCCTTTGGAGAAGGGAGAGATTCAAATATGGCCTACAGTCTAACTCTTCCCCACTCACTTCCATATTTCGCAACCCCATGTTTTTGCCGGGTTTAGAGCCTACTCTCTTCTCCTGGTGGGTACTGAAAGGTATCACTACGTTTAAACAACTCTGCTCTCCCTTTAATATCTTACTCACCAGACAGGAATTAATTCAGCACCACCAGCCACCATTCAGGGAAGCTCTTCGTATAAATAAAGTCTTACACTTCGCCAGACAGTTCCTGCCACATGGATCTCCATTTATTGCAACCAGTTTTGAGCAGAGATGTCTGAACGACCCAATGGGGAAAGGAATGATCTCTCTAGTGTACTCTGCTTTTAATTCCCCGAAGAAAGATATAAAATTTAAGTTTATGTCACAATGGGAGGAGGATATGGGTCTTGTTCTTCCCCTTGAAATATGGCATAGATGTTGCGATACACTAACAAAGGGTAGCCACCAAGCATCCTTGGCTGAAACATCAATTAAACTCCTCCACAGAGCCTACTATGTTCCTGTGAAACTTCATGCCATGCACCCAAATGTACCTAACACTTGTTTCAGGGGCTGCAGCGTACCTGGAGATATGTGGCACACATGGTGGAGCTGCCCAGTCGTAGTGGCTTTGGGGAACGAGATCAAGTCAATGGTTGAGAGAATTTGCGGAAGAGCGATCTCCCTTGATCCCACAGCATTTCTACTGGGGGCAAAATTTCCTGGATTTTCTAATAAGCTACATAAATTGGTAACTATTATCTGCATGGCAACCAAAATACATATCGCTGCCAAATGGAGAACCAATTCACTCTCCATCTCTCTTGTCATAGATAAAATCAACACTATTCTATTATATGAACGCATTCAAGCAACCAGGAATGACGAATGGAGTACCCTCTTCCGGGTTTGGGAACCTTGGCTTGGTCTCGACTCTATTGTTTCTCTGAACCAGGCTCTTACACTTTCTCCGTGATATTGAGTGACTGAGAGACTGAGAAGCTTTTAACAAAAGTTATTTTGATTAACCAAATTGTTCTTTATCCCTCAACTAATATAGTATACATCCGATCCCATTCAGATCAATTTCAGATTTAGACTCTTCTTAGCAATGTTTGTCTAAGGCTACTTTCACACTAGCGTTAACTGCATTACGTCTCAAAACGTCTTTTTTTCGAAAAAACGCATCCAGCAAAAGTTTTTGCTGGATGCGTTTTTTCCCCATAGACTTGTATTGGCGACGTATTGCGACGGATTGACATACGTCGTGTACGTTTTACGACGGATGCATCGAAATTTGGCGATATGTCGTCGGCAAAAAACGTTGCTTGTAGCGTTTTTTGTCTCCGCCTAAAAAACGTGTCGCGACGCATCCTGCGGCATGCGTCGTTGGCTACAATGGAAGCCTATGAGCGACGGATGCGTCGGGACACGTCGTACGACGCAATGCAGTGCTGCAATACGTTTTTTTACACTGAGCATGCTCAGAAGCTGGATTTTGTTGCCAATTGGCCAGACACCCCCAAATCTATATAAACCTGGCCTGGGCCTTCAACCCCACATATATGGCCACGTATATACGTGGCACTTATATACGTGGCACGTATATAAGTGCCACGTATATAAGTGCCACGTATATAAGTGCCACGTATATAAGTGCCACGATATTTCAGTGCCACGATATTTCAGTGCCACGATATTTCAGTGCCACGATATTTCAGTGCCACGATATTTCAGTGCCACGTATAACCACGTAGTTATAGTATTTATAGTACGTGGCACTGAAATACGTGGCACTATGACTGTCAGAAAATGTTCATTAAACGGTTAGGTGTGAGGTTAGGGGTAGGGTTAGGGTTTGGATCCCTTTATCATCATCCGTAGTTCATTAATCGGATGAATCCACAGTCGTCTCCGTCTCCGTTGCTGCAGAAGCATCCTACGTCTTTCCGCTGCCGCCTCCTTCTCCCGCACTATGATGTCCAGGCGATTCGTCTCAAAGATAACGTCGGTAACCAAACTAGCAATCCTCCCAAGAACACCTTCCATCGCTGCCACAAAACTAAAACCCTCAAAGATGGGCTGTAAAAACAGTAACTATATAGTTTTCCATATTTTCCAGTAGCCAATCAAATTTGGGAGCCTCCCATTTTAAAAACGGATCCGTCGTAAAAACGGATGCAACGGATGGTAAAAACGGATGCAACGTATGCAACGCATCCAGTATTTTCGACGGAAACGTTTAGCGGATTTGCGACGGATCCGTCGAAATGCTGTATGCGTTGCATACGTTTTTCACTTTTTTTGACGCATCCGTTTTTTCGGCAAAAAACGGATTTGCGACGTAATGCAGCTAACGCTAGTGTGAAAGTAGCCTAACTCATCGGACTCATTGAACGCTGATTTCTTTAAGTATTTTCTTTCGGTGTACTGAAGCCATTTTCAACTTGATAGTTATACCTATGTACCCCTCCCTTATGTCTTTCTCCCTCTGTTTGTCATGTTTAGATGTTGTTATTTGTCTTGTTTACCCCAATTAGAACTATAATTATCGTTTGGCACTCATTTTGATGTTCAAGGATATGTCGTGTCCTTCCTTATTGAAGTTTGTCTATATAATGTTGTTCTAAAAACTTTTCAATAAAACATTTTGAAACTAAAAATTGGTCACTCTAAATTAGTCATATCGTACCCCAATGTTCTGACTGATGGATTCACCATTACAAACCACGTATGATACAACACAAAGCAGGGGAGAACGACTGACATAGGAAGACTGGGCAAAAGTAGAAAAAAAATAAATATAAGCAACAGAATGTCAAAGGCAGCACATCTGTAAGGAGGGTGACACCAGAGAGCAAGTGTGGATACACTTATTTCTGCCATCAAAAGGAACAGTTATGTAGGCATGTAGAAAGCGGTGCTGTCAAGGACAAATACTTGAGAAGTGTAAAAAAAAATAAAAATTTAAAAAAATAAAAAGTGAATTCACATGAATCATAATAATGCAGCTTTATTACCCCAAAGTTTTTGTGTGGCATTTTTTCACTCTTTTCTTAAAGCAAGACTTTTTTTGGCACAGCATGATAAAAATACATGCTGCACACTGATAACATCCGTGTGTCATCAGCATGACACGTACCAGCACCTGGGAACAAGCGCTATAGTTTGCGCTGACCCCAGTTACCAGCGGCTGCTGTAGGCAGCTCTCATCATTGTCTCCTGCTTGCGCTGAGATCAGTGACCAGGAAATAATGATAGGAGTTGTATTCCGCCCTCTGTGTATCTCCTGTGCAAAATAAATTAAATAAAAAAAGTGTGTGGGCTCCAACGCAATTTTGATAACCAGCCGAGGCAAAGCCCACAGCTGGAGGCTGATTTGATAACATGGGACAAGGGACAAAACCCCATAAAGTTCCAAGGCTATAAATAGCTCACAGCTATTTATTTGGCTTGTCCTGGTGACAGACAGCTGTGGGTTGATATTAATAGCCTGGGAAGGGGTCAGAGATATTGCCCCCTCTCCCCACTCAGGCTACCAATATCAGGAGATCACCGCAAGCACAATGAAAAAAATTTGGTGTTCACGGTGATCTTGAGATCACAGCAGTTCATTGCACCGCTCAAAGGGAAGAGTGGGAACGCAGCTTCAATGACCATCGGTGACCTCTATGATGTCACCACCCATCACTGAATCTACGCTCACAGCATCTCAATGTATCCTGCTCTTCAGCCTGGACGGTCATATCTTGGCACTGTCCAGGTTGCAAAGCACTTAACGCCGAAATGAATTGCAGCGTGGGATAGTATGTCGGACAGGTGAGGGATATGGTGGTTTAAATTTTTTTATTTTTTTTTTTTTACAGGAGAAGAGGGCTTCGATGGAATGGGCGTAATGGGAGTATAACTTTTTTTTTATTTTTAAATACATGTGTAAAACATGGTGTTTTGTATTATTTCAAATAAAAAGGACTATTCTGGCTGTGTGTGTTTATTTACAATATGATTATGGGGTTAGCAATGGGGGCGTCTTATAGACACCTCTCCATTATTAACCCATGGGCTGTCACCTGACAATACAAAGGTGACATCAAGCCCCCAATGCTATTACACCACTTGCCACCACCACAGGGCAAGTGGGAAGAGCAAGGCTAAGAACCAGTTTTGGCCCATCTTATCTTATGGATGTGAAATTTCTGGGACGCCTGAGGGCTGATGTTGGTAGCCTGGGGGGGGGGGAAGGGGGGGCAATATCTTTGAACCCTTCCCAGGCTATTGATATCATCCCACAGCTGTCTGTTTAGCCTTTGCTGGTTATCAAAACTGCATGGAAGCTCAGGACATTTTATATTTTTATTACTTATTTTACACAGGAGGTACACAGCGGTGGCTGAATACACCTCCCATCATTGTTTCCTGGTCACAATGATCTTAGTGCTAGCAGGAGACAGTGATGAGAGTTGCATCCAGCTGCCGTCAACGCCCGGGACCAGCGCAAACTGTACCACTTCTTCCCAGGCGCGATATATGTCACATGCACGGCACATGGATGTAACACATGAATACACCGGCGTCACATACGTACACAGACCTCACCAGTACTGGTTTTTCCTCTACAGAAATCACCAGGACGTGTGAAGGCGGTCTTAATTGCGTGTTACTCACCTTCTCCAGGTCCACTGCAAGTCTCGACTGTTGCTCCTAGTGTCTATAGCACCTACAGCCCTGTGGTCAAATGGTGAGCCCATTGGCTCTGAGCAGCTCATGACAGCTGCTGAGCTCAGTTATTGGCAGCAGTGCTGGCCATGTGACATCAGCGCTGCAGACAATAACAGACACAAGGAGCTGTGGGGAATATCGGATTGCACTTGGATGTCATACGAGTGTGGTCTGATGGGGGAAGGTAGAGAATTTTTTTTTTTTTTCAAAAAATAAATGAATTGTGTACCAAACTCAAGTAATGCTGACCAAAATCATGGATGTGACTGTCAGTTTTTCTTGTACATGGAAAAAAATAAATAAATGACTAACATCTAACATCAGGGGACAACCACAGAAACAGATGCCCGGGATGAGATCTCTTCCCTGCCTCCAGCCCTGATCTTCATGCCAAGCATAGACTCTGCAGCTGTCACTCCGCAGCAACCAGCGTCATGTGAGCCCAATGACATCATGACAATATCCCTTGTCACATGTCCGCCACTAAAATAAACCCAGCACACAACAGGTCGTGGCCTTCTACCAGGCCTGAGGGGGCTTACAATCCCTTCTGTCAGTTCACCACGAAAGTGGAAAGCACATAAGATGAAAACTAAAAGAAAAGTGGGTGACTAAACCTGGCACAAAACATGAAGATGGTCATAGAGAAAATGAAGCACATGAACACCTTGTATCTCAAGGTGGGACAATCACGGCGATAGGCCCTCATGACCTTGGCTTCTACTAAAAGCTGCTTCTACTGTATGTAGATGGACATACGTTCTCCTTACTTTTTTTGTGTTTCACATCCAAATTTTTCCATTTTCTCCATGAAGTTGTAAGTGATGGACTATAACCATTCATTTTACTAAGGAGACAGAACTGACTGAGGACATTTAGGGAAGCCGGTAAACATACAGGCCTACATTTTTGAGGTGCCAGACGCCTCAAGTTAACGAGACAGAACACAAGACCGGCTTCACACGTTGGACATTCACAGGCCGAGTACGGACCTCCCTGCAGATCCCCACTGACCCAGACATGGGACACCCACGACCAGTCCATACACTGCTGACCACAATTCAGGCCCAAAGCTCCCATAGTCCTGAAATAGCTGATGGCTGACAGATCTCGCTCTACTCCCCTTATACAGGATCTCTTCACTGACTGACCGGACCCCAACAGTCTCTTATGAGGTTGTCAAGTTTGAGTCATGAAACCCTCAGCCAGTCCGTACAGTGGACTATGACTGTCAGATGTGTGACCCGACCCAAGGCCAAGTTCAGACATCCATGTATCACAGTCCAAGCTCAGAGCGGGGAGCACAGACCGGCAGTAGGTGTCCTCACCAGAATGTGAGACTCATCGGCATATATCAGGAGACCTGCAGCCAATCTGTGCATCACCGTCCCTACTCACACCATGCTTCATGGACGTCTGAACAAGGTTTAAAGCTACGTTCACATGGGCCGCTGAACTTCTGACAAGTCATGTTTTTGGCTCTCATGCATAGCGAACAGGTGCAGGAGGTCCCGCACATGGAACCAATTATCAATTACGTTATCAATGAGAATAACTGTTTAGCTCCATATCAGCATGGGTTTATGAGAAAATCGCTCCTGTCAAACCAATCTAATCAGTTTTTATGAAGAGGTAAGCTATAGGCTGGACCACGGTGAGTCATTGGACGTGGTATATCTCGATTTTTCCAAAGCGTTTGATACCGTGCCACACAAGAGGTTGGTACACAAAATGAGAATGCTTGGTCTGGGGGAAAATGTGTGTAAATGGGTTAGTAACTGGCTTAGTGATAGAAAGCAGAGGGTGGTTATAAATGGTATAGTCTCTAACTGGGTCGCTGTGACCAGTGGGGTACTGCAGGGGTCCGTGTTGGGACCTATACTCTTCAACATATTTATTAATGATCTGGTTGAAGGTTTGCACAGTAAAATATCAATATTTGAAGATGATACAAACTATGTAAAGCAGTCAATACTAGAGAAGATAGTATTCTGCTACAGAAGGATCTGGATAAGTTGGACACTTGGGATGAGAGGTGGCAGATGAGGTTTAACAATGATAAATGTAAAGTTATACACATGGGAAGAAGGAATCAATGTCACCATTACACACTGAACGGGAAACCACTGGGTAAATCTGACAGGGAAAAGGACTTGGGGATCCTAGTTAATGATAAACTTACCTGGAGCAGCCAGTGCCAGGCAGCGGCTGCCAAGGCAAACAGGATCATGGGGTGCATTAAAAGAGGTCTGGATACACATTATGAGAGCATTATACTGCCTCTGTACAAATCCCTAGTTAGACCGCACATGGAGTACCGTGTCCAGTTTTGGGCACCAGTGCTCAGGAAGGATATAAGGGAACTAGAGCGAGTACAAAGGAGGGCAACAAAATTAATAAAGCGAATGGGGGAACTACAATACCCAGAGAGATTAGCAAAATTAGGATTATTTAGTCTAGAAAAAAAGCCGACCAAGGGGCGATCTAATAACCATGCATAAGTATATAAGGAGACAATACAAATAACTCTCTGAGGACCTGTTTATACTAAGGAAGGTGACGGTCACAAGGGGGCATTCTCTGGAGGAGAGAAGGTTTTTCCACCAACATAGAAGAGGATTCTTTACTGTTAGGGCAGTGAGAACCTGGAATTCCTTGCCTGAGGAGGTGGTGAGGGCGAACTCAGTTGAGGGTTCAAGAGAGGCCTGGATGTCTTCCTGGAGCAGAACAATATTGTATCTTACAGTTATTAGGTTCTTTAGAAGGACGTAGATCTGGGGATTTATTCTGCCAGAATATAGGCTGAACTGGATGGACAAATGTCTTTATTCAGCCTTACTAACTATGTTACTACCCAGAATAATATGTGTTAACTTTTTTTCCACTTGGAACTGAAAACTATGTGGAAAAATCACCCATATGCACCAGTCACATAGGAGAACATGTGTAAAATAATCAAACATAACTGATGATCTTTCCAAGCTTCACACAGGGTAGCCCTACGGTGCTTCCTAAGAACGCTCACTACTCGACAGTCGTTCATGGTAAACAGGTGTGTGTGTGTGTGTGTGTTATATATATATATATATATATATATATATATACACACATATATAGCTCCATTGTTCTCAGTAGCACATCATCCTGTGTAAGAAGAACATATGCTGGCAAGAAAAGGAACAGCCTGAGCACAGGACAATCCATTAGGCTGGTTTCACATTAGCGTTCGGCTGGGCTGCGGATGGCTGGGCACTTCCTCCCTTAAGCTCTGCCTATTCCACATGCCCAGCCGAACGCTAATGTGAGACCAGCCTTACGTATGGTTCTGAGCGCAACATATAAGCAGGTCAATGGTTGCTCTTATACTATTCCCGCTGCGCCTCCGAGAATCCCAGAGGTTTTTTTTCCTTAAATCTGCTATATGGTTCCAGAGATTTGGGCCTTTATATTTAGGGCTACTTTTTATGGTCTTCATCAAGGGTGTGGTGCTGAGGGATAATAATTATTAAATAATACACAACCACCTAAAGGCACCCCCAGACTATTCTGCGAGCCTCTCACACTCGGTTAACATTAAAAATGAGCAGTGGAAATAAAGTTAAAATACATGTGTCCAGTTTTTGCTTTTACCAGGTGACAAGTCCTCAGACAGGCTATTAAATGTCCGCCAATTGGCAAATAAGTAACCGATCGGAGGCCGTTTAGCACCGCAGATCGCGCAGTGTGAACAAGCCCCTACACAGTGATTCCGTGACCTAAGGAGAAGGTGATCCATCTACAGCTTCCTGGGAAGTAGCACATTTTTGAGATAAGATATGGCAGCTCGTCTTCATATCACAGAAGGGGAGAGTCCTAAGAAGTCTCACAGATAACTATATACCTTCATAGATATGACACTATAACCAATAAAGACAACTACCGAATCGGCTCTGGATAACAAGTGGCCATGCCATGTATTACACACACTATTTTTTCTTTTTAACATTGCACATAACTTTAACCAACAGCTCCGCCATCATCCCCGGCCCTTCTGCGTTATGTTCCCTCATCGGAATCTGTCACTAGGTATTTGCTGCCTCATCTGTGAGCAACATAACATAGGAGGAGAGACCCTGATTCCAGCAATGTCACTTGGGTTACTGGGTGCAGCAGTTGTGACACAGAGTTATTAGATGTAGCAGCGCTCAAGAGCTGCCCCCACCACAGATTTTTGAGTACATTGTATATTAACAGCAAGCTACTTATCAGAGAAGGGGGCGCACAGGCAGTTAGTCCGGTAGCGATAATCTCCTGCTGATAAAACACTCATATTGAAACAGCACTACATAGCGACATATCGCTGAAACCAGTGTTTCAGCCCCGCCATCATGCTGCCCTCAGAACTGCAAAAATCTGATGACAGATTCGCTTTAAAGATTGGGGCAGCATGGTGGCTCAGTGGTTAGCACTGTTGCTTTGCAGACCTGGGGTCCTGAGTTCAAATCCCACCAAGGACAACATCTGCAAGGAGTTTGTTTGTTCTCTCTGTGGGTTTCCTCCCACACTCAAAACACATACTGATATGTACGTCTTCAATTTCCCTGAAGGGGGCATGGTTGGACCAGAAGGCTCATGAGCTGGAGTCCAGGAAGTGATAATCTCCTGCTGATAAAACACTCATTGTATTGAAATAACAGCACAGTCTAATAAGCGATAAAGATGAAATCAGTGTCTCAGGCTGCCCTCAGATTACACAGCAAAAGTCTGCTAACAGATTTCTTTAATGAGCAATTTATCCTAAACGTGTGAAAACCTACATGTTTGAAACAAGACAGAGGGGTGGTGGTATCCCTAAGATATACCTTCTCATTCCTCCTAACCCCTCAGAATATTTACCTAGGCCGTTTGCTAATAATGGAGTATTGTATCGTCTCCCTGAGAACAAGGCTCTGCAGACTGGTCCTGAAAAGAGCAGAGGTGACATTCATTGACTATGGGACTGAGGGAAGAAGCTGAGAGCAGCACTCGGCAGTCCCATAGAAATAAAAGGAGCCGAGTGCGCCTCCACTGCATTTGTGCATGGTGCAAATTCCCATTCATAGAGCTCCACAGCTCTATGGATAGAGCAGAAATTTTCATTTTTTAAAAAGGAACATTACAAGTTCTGACGTGAATGTTTTACAGCTCTCATCCTGCAGGGACCAATCCAGAATCTGACGAGGTATTCTTCATCCTGCGCTCAGCACTGAGTCACACACACACACATGCTTATTACAGTCTATGGGGTCCTGAACAGATTTTTTTTTTTTATCCAAATTTTCCTTCTCGCCCCTGCAGATAGATGACCGGCAAAGAAAGAAAAAAAAATAAAGGAAATGTGTCCATTTTACAAACAAAATTTGCTCATTCTGCATTTATCACCCACTCCTGGTTTTGGCTTACAAATACTGATTATGTGAATGTGGCCTCAATGACTAATGCAGGTATGAACATGGGCTTAAAGAGATTGTCTGGGACGTAACCTATCACCAGGACAGGTCATCAATAGAGGATCACTGACTTCCAATACCCGACAACCCCACCAATCAGTTGAAATTTGCTCCAGCAGCAGATATAGGCGATTCATGGGGTAGAACACAGCAGCCCCGGACATTGCGTTGCTTAGTGTTTGCCCTTTATCTCCCATTAAAGTGGACGAGAAAAGTCATCACTTGTTGGATCCTGGACAAACTCATTAAAGGAGTAGGATCCCTCTTCAGCTGCCGTTGGCTCCATTAGGGTAAGTTCACACAGGGTGTTTTTGTTGCTTTTTTTTCTGCAGCAAAACCTGATCTTCTAGGCAGGAAAGAAGCTATGCCAAAAACGCAGGTTTTGGTGCGTTTTTTTGGTGCGTTTTTTTTTCTCTTTGTCCATGCTAATGTCCTTGGATTTTCAGCAGCAAAAAACGCAGCAAATAATGATACCTGCATTTTCTGCATTTTTTTCAACACCCATTCAAGTCAATGGGTGAAAAAACGCAGCAAAAACGCTCAAAGAAGTGACATGCTCTATGTCCAAAAAAACGCAGCAAAGCACAAAATACTGATCAAACAAAAAACCAATGTGTGCGCATGAGATTTCTGAAATCTCATAAGGCTTTGCTGGCACTGTAAAAAGCAGCTGAAAATTAGCATTAAAAAAAACGCAGCAAAAACGCCCTGTGTGAACTTACCCTTATTCTCTGTACTATCTAGTGATGATGTGCATTAAATGCACGATGTGACCGCTGAGCCTAGGTTCATTCAGACGTCCCTTGCACAGTCCACTAAAGCACGCACTGGCCACGGCCCTCCTGACCCGAACAGGACATCTTCGTATATATCTATGAGGGTCACACTCAGGTCGGGGGACCCACGGCCACTCCATGCATTTCGGGTTCGATCTCTACAGACATCTGAATGAGCTCTATGGGCTCGTACACACATCCGATTTTCTGGTACGCGTGCCGGCAGTGATTTTCACAGATAGTACTCATACCTATGATATTTTAGGGTATGTGCACACGTTGCGGATTCTCTGCGGATCCGCAGAGTTTTTTGCAGTGCAGAAACGCTGCAGATCCGCAATTGATTTACAGCACAATGTAAATCAATGAGAAAAAAAATATGCTGTGCACACGTTGCGGAAAATCCGCTGCGGGAACGCTGCGGTTTAAAAGAAGTACAATGTCACTTCTTTTTTTGTGAATCTGCAGCGTTTTTGTACCCATTCCATTATAGAATACGGCAGGGGTAAAAACCGCAGCAAATCCGCAAGAAAACCGCAGCAACAAACGCACAAAAAAACGCTGCGGAACCGCACAAAAAAACGCAGGTGCGTTTTCTGCCAGGAGAGACAGAATCCACACCAGAAATTCCTAAGCCTAATCCGCAACGTGTGCACATAGCCTTATGGTGCTAGCGACATGTCTGATTTTGATCTGAGTGACATCCAGGCACGGTGCGATTTTCACAGATTGCCAGAAAGGAGAAACTTTATTTTTTTTCTCCACATACGATAAAAACTGAAGACACTCAAATCAAGTTTGATCAGAATAATCGGTCCATTTGTCTCATACATGGAAAATACTGATGTCTGAATGAGCCCCAACACAGGTCTCCGCTGTCATGACCCCTACATGCTGACATCGCAATCACCACAGTCAGCGGTAGGGACCACGTGAGACAGTGGCAAATAAAACGCTATAGGTTACTTTATTCTACAGCATTACCTCCTTGTGGATGATACAAGAAAACCCCTTTAAGGCCACGTTCACACGATCAGTATTTGGTCAGTATTTTACCTCAGTATTTATAAAGACTAAACCAGGAGTGGGTGATAATACTGAAGTGGTGACGTGTTTCTATTACACTTTTCGTCCAATTGTTACTCTCCTGGTTTTCAGTTACAAATACTGAGGTAAAATACTGACCAAATACTGAAGGTGTGAACGTAGCCTTAAGGTACCGTTACACTAAACGACTTACCAACGATCACGACCAGCGATACGACCTGGCCGTGATCGTTGGTAAGTCATTGTGTGGTCGCTGGGGAGCTGTCACACAGACAGCTCTCTCCAGCGACCAACGATCAGGGGAACGACTTCGGCATCGTTGAAACTGTCTTCAACGATGCCGAAGTCCCCCTGCAGCACCCGGGTAACCAGGGTAAACATCGGGTTACTAAGTGCAGGGCCGCGCTTAGTAACCCGATATTTACCCTGCTTACCATTGTAAAAGTAAAAAAAAAAAAAAAAAAAACAGTACATACTCACATTCTGATGTCTGTCACGTCCCCCGGCGTCCACAGGGTTACAAGTGAACACGTCGCTGGATTGGCGTCACACACGCCGATCCAGCAATGACAGCGGGTGATCAGCGACGAAATAAAGTTCTGGACTTCTAGCTCCGACCAGCGATATCACAGCGGGATCTGTTATGATGACCTGGTGGTAAGGAGCACCCGGAATGACCTGATTAGCAAACTAGTAATACAGGACAAGCTCTGGGAAGAGGGATCTCTGCTGACCGCAACACTAATCCTATCACAACACACTAGAAATAGCCGTGGAGCGTACCTAACTCTGCCTAGACGCCTCTTCACAGCCTAAGAGCTAGCTACCCCTAAAGACAGGAAATTAAGCCTAGCTTGCCTCAGAGAAATTCCCCAAAGAAATAGGCAGCCCCCCACATATATTGACTGTGAGTTAAGATGGAAGTCACAAACACAGGGATGAAACAGGTTTCAGCAAAGGAGGCCAGACTTCACTAAACAGACTGAGGATAGAAAAGGTGTCTTTGCGGTCAGCACAAAAAACTATAAATAACCACGCAGAGTGCGCAAAAGAGACCCCCACACCGACTCACGGAGTGGAGGTGCCACTCTGCATCCCAGAGCTTCCAGCTAGCAAGGCAAGATCATGACAGCAAGCTGGACAAGTAAACAATGATTAGCAAATAAACTCGCAGGGACTTAGCTTCTGATGGAGTAGACAGGTCATCTGAAAGATCCAAGAGAGATCTGAACCAGTACTAGGACATTGACAGCTGGCATCAAGTAACGATCTGAGTGGAGTTAAATACAGCAGCCAGCCTAGGACTAAACGAGGTCAGCTGAGGAAAGAACCTCAGAACCAGCAGCTCCACTCACAGCCACCAGAGGGAGTCCATGGACAGAACTCGCCGAAGTACCATTCATGACCACAGGAGGGAGTTCGAGAACAGAATTCACAACAGGGATCCAGATCGCTGCTGCGTGTCAAACACAACGAGATCGCTATCCAGGACACTACAACGTCACGGATCGTCGTCGTTCTCGCTGCAAACTCGCTTAAGGTACCTTCACACTGAACAACTTAACAACGATAACGATAGCGATCCATGACGTTGCAGCGTCCTGGATAGCGATATCGTTGTGTTTGACACGCAGCAGCAATCAGGATCCTGCTGTGACATCGTTGGTCGGAGCTAGGCCAGCACCTTATTTTGTCGCTGGCTCACCCGCTGACATCGCTGAATCGGTGTGTGTGACGCGGATTCCGCGATGTCTTCACTGGTAACCAGGGTAAACATCGGGTTACTAAGCGCAGAGCCGCGCTTAGTAACCCGATATTTACCCTGGTTACCAGTGTAAATGTAAAAAAAAAAAAAAAAAAAAAAAAAAAAACACTACATACTTACATTCCGGTGTCTGTCGGGTCCCCCGGCGTTCTGCTTCCCTGCACTGGGTCAGCGCCGGCCGGCCGTAAAGCAGGGCACAGCGGTGACGTCATCGCTCTGCTTTACGGCCGGCGCTTACAGTTCAGGGAAGCAGAATGCCGGGGGACCCGACAGACACCGGAATCTAAATATGTAGTGTTTGGGTTTTTTTACATTTACACTGGTAACCAGGGTAAACATTGGGTTACTAAGCGCGGCCCTGCGCTTAGTAACCCGATGTTTACCCTGGTTACCCGGGGACTTCGGCATCGTTGGTCGCTGGAGAGCGGTCTGTGTGACAGCTCTCCAACGACCACACAACGACGCTGCAGCGATCGGCATCGTTGTCTAGATCGCTGCAGCGTCGCTAAATGTGACGGTACCTTTAGTGTGAAGGTACCTTTAGCTGTATTTGCTGCTGTGGAATCCTGCAGCTCCCGATAATCAGTAACAACCATCTCTTATCTCGTGGCGTTGGCTTGGAGAGCTCTCACTTTTCCTTTCTGATTACAGTATGGCTCATTGGGGTTATGCTATCAGTGCCATTACCTTATCTTATCAGGGACAGGTCGCCATCTGCCCTCATGACTATGACTATGCCCTGTGCAGAGCAGACATCATACCGTACATCTGGGCACAGTTATCCAGTCATGTCTAAAATACCCGCACGGCCACGACCGAAAACACTCAGGTGCACACTACACAATATTGTACTACTCATATCTACAAGCTGGCGATGAGGCTGGCACCAGTGCCATATTTATGTGCTGAAAGCGGTACATGGATGTAACAAGTCTATGTTAGACAGCCATTGGGGGGGGATTACCAAGACAGAAAAGCAAAAAAAAGGCGTAAAATTGAAGAAAAGTCACTCATTTTTGTGCAAAAGCAGAAATGCCCCCATTGTGTGCCAACATCTGACGCCATGTCACACTAGCAGGTATATTCTTGGTGGTAGTGTGGCATAAAACAAGTCCTTCGGTTATGGTCCGGATTCCGTATTTGGGTGATTTGAGTGGGGTGAGGGAGGGGGCTGTTCTTTCTTTTTCGCCTTGTGGTATTAATGGCAGATTTTGGTGCTGGACTCTTTAATATGGCGCATGCGGTTCATGAATTTTATGCAAGTTAAAAAATGCTTGTTTTATTTTTTAACAAAAAAAGTCACTTGATCGGCTAAAAAGGTGATCTCACAGATTTAAAGGTGGGGCAGGTTAGAATTTGGGGCAAATCAAAGTGCACCACAAAATACACAAAGAAGGTGCAAATGCAATATTGAAAACGGCCCTTGTAGTGCTAAACGCTCTACAAGGTAACCAAAGAGATGGCTGTGATCGGCCCCTCATTCTGAAAGGGGTTGTTCCACTACTGTGATATTAACGACTAAGGCCTCTTTCACACTTCCGTTTTTTGCAATCCGTCGTTTTGGCAAAAAAACGGATCCTGCAAATGTGCCCGCAGGATGTGTTTTTTTGCCATTGACTTTAATTGACGACGGATTGCGACGGATGACATATGAAGAAAAGAAAGAAAAAGCAAGGCCATATAAAATGGGGATCACCAGACAGCATGGATTGGTGCAAAAAATACAACTTTATTATGGTGTAACACTGGACAAAAACATTAAAAACATCTAAAAGCAGTTTAGAAACAACAGTGCCAACAATAAAGCATGTGCCTGTATACAAATGGGTGGAAAAATAGAAATAATCTGGGTGTGCAAAAATGCAAACAGTCCTAAGCCTCCTATATGGACAGCATATTAGACGTATTAGGCAATATATATACCATATAAAAAATCATCAATCAAAAAGTCACATAGAGCCTATAGGAGTGACTTATTAAGAAGATGGTGATTAGTTAGAGTACATGAGCAAGAGATACATGCAGTATATAAATCACACGAAAGGATCTAATATCCAGCCACAACGTATGACAAGCAATAAATATACTTTGCTAATATTACTCAAGCATGTGGAAAAGACCAAGATATTCCAGTACTCAAAGCAAGCAAAATAAACATTCTGTATGCTGCGCTCCAAGTGAGCCAGTAATCTAGATGCAAAATATATACACACCCATAATCTCCCCCCAAGCACAAGAGCCAGAGGGTATAATAACCCAACGTTTAGAAGCGGCACAGAGGGAAAGAGCAAGTACCCGACGCGTGTCGCCACTAGCGTGGCTTCATCAGGGGTGTGCTCACGGATGGCCACACGTCGCGTCCGTCGTGCAACGGATGCGTCGTGTTTTTGTGGTCCGTCGTGACAAAAAACGTTGAAGGGAACTTTTTTTTGTCTGTCGGATCTGCCATCTCCGACCACGCATGCGTGGCCGGAACTCTGCCCCCTCCTCCCCGGACTTCATTATGGCCAGCGGATGCGTCGGAAAACTGCATCCGCTGCCCACGTTGTGCACTATTTGTCGGTTTGCGACAGCCCCGTGCCGACGGAAATGTGAAAGAGGCCTTAGGCAGGGCACCCAGGATCCAGAACTAGCAATGCTTTGCATGCAGCACATGTTCGCTGTGTCCAAAGCGCTGCCGTCTATGCACGCATAGTGGAAATGATGTTTCTAGGAATCCCATCCACCATGCTGTAACATCTAGACGCTGCGGGTTTGACTGATAGTGTGCACATACCCTTAAGCTTAGAATAACAGATCAGTGGGGTCCGACACAAGGCACCCCTGATCAGCTGTTCAGCGGCCGCTGAAGGTGCGCTCTTATTCTGTGGTGCAAATACATCTGGGGCACACAGTGTCTTCGGTGCTTAACAGGTAGAAAAGCAAAGATGGCTCTATGCCGCTGTTGTGACAAAAAGTGGGAACCAGTTGGCTTCTTTGCACCTTTATTCTCGCAGTCCGCTGTGGACTGCAGCAATCCAACCCCATTCAGTTGCACTACACTGTGTGGGATGTGGCGGCACAGATCTATGACCACATGACCTGAGATGCAGCCAAAGTCCCCAGATAAACTCAAATACTAGGGGATGTCTGGTGAAAACAAGTTACCCCGGTCCACCAGATAGGCAATAGCGTGCTGATTGTTGGGCGTCCAACTTATCAGGAAAATACTGAACTTTTATCCCCATTAGAAAGGCATGGCGCTGTGACCTGTGCTCCAGTCATTCCTTACGGGGCTGCCGAGAGCTGCACTCACCTTCTCCCCAGCAGCCCCATGGAGGATGAATGGAGCGGTGGCCGGACAGCCATCCTGACGCTCATTAGTGTAACACAGATAAAAGTTACCCTATCTGCCGATCGGTGCGAGTCCCAGTGGTCAAACCCCACCGATCAGTACGTTATCACCGACCCTGCAGACAGGTGATAACTGGTTTTTCACTGGAGAACCCCTTTAAAGTGGCAGCAGCATCTTTTGAGCCCCATAATATTCATGTTACGAGGGGCAGAGGGTGGACGACATTTCCATGGAAACATCCGTCCCATCACTGCACATACAGCGGGTGGAATAAGTATTGACCATGTCACCAATTTTCTAGGTAAATCTATTTCTAAAGGTGCTATTGGCATGAAATTCTCACCAGATGTCGGTAACAACTCATCCAATCCACACAGGACAGACGTCACCAGAGACGTCCATAACTTTTGGGTAATAATGAGAAATGGGAAAAAGTGTTAAACACAAGAAGAGATTTACAATTCCCTGGAAAGTCCTGACAGCTGCTAAAATCTACGAGCGCGCTCCTGCCAGTGACGTCATCACACAATGCCCTGACAACATGGCTGGCTTGTCACCCGATAGCACACACTCGGGGGTCCTCGGCTCCGGACCCACGGGCGACGGTTTTAGGTCCCGTAGTCAGGTTTCTCGCCCCGTGGACGCGCCTTTGGGGTACAGGCGACTTTTGTTACTTTATAGATATAAATAACTGTTATGTCTACTTTGTGCAATAATAAAGGAAGCAGCGGCGCCGGGGAGCGAGGTTTATTATACTAATGCCATTATGGGACACCAAGCTGACGTCACGGCCGGCACTACAGAGGCAGCAATGGCTTAAAAAGCCGGCTTTATTTGTTGTCGCTCCGGCCAGCGCGGGAAAGAAACACGCGTGTGACCTAGAGGGCGACAGAGGAGGGCAGCGCTTCGTAGGCCGCCAACTTGGTTACTAAGCAACAGCGTGACGTCACGGCTTCAAGGGCAAAACGAGAGTCACCTACACAGCGCCGCTCCAGTTACGCTTGCGTCCCATAGGGCTGCGTCAACACGTTCGCCCCGCCCTTTACTGGTTAGAATGATTCTTATTGGACGGTCTGTCGGGACCGCAAAACTTCTATTTTTAAACCAATCTACGCGGCATCGATGTGATTGGTCGCCGGAGATGTCACTCATCATACGGAACGTCCATTCATCCCAACACAGGAGAGGAGAGCAGCTGTGTCCAAATACAGACATGGGGACAGCGGCCCCGCGCCCAGCACGGACGGCAGCAGGGACGGCCACAGCCACTGGGCTCCTGCTCACCCACACTGCCAGCATGCTGGGACTTGTAGTTGTTACATCAGTGGTCTCCAGCACTTGTTAAGACTGCTACTCCTAGCAGCATGTCCAGGAGTGCTGGGCGCTGTAGTGCTGCGGCAGCTGCACAGCACTGATGTTATACGAAGGCAATGACCGCACTGAGGAGCGGACCGCAGAGGAAACATCCCATAATAGCGGGGGTCGTGCTACCCTTCTATACAGCGGGGGAGGGAGGTCACCCTGAGTGGAGGACAATGTCACCGCGGGCTAGGAACAGGCAGCTCGTGTCCTGCACCTATCACACAGCCCCCCGAGCTGCCAGCCGCGACCCCAACACAGCCCCTCAGCCATTGTTCCCTGCACAGACCCCCCAGTCCTTGGGCAGATCCAAGTCCCTTTACCAGTGCCCACATCACAGATCCCCCAGGCCCTGCTCCAGCCCCCTCTCCCCCCAGTCCATGCACCAGCCCCCTCTCCCCCCCCCCAGTCCATGCACCAGCCCCCTCTCCCCTCAGCACAGATACCCCCCCAGGCTCTGCTCCAGCTCCCTCTCCCCCCAGTCCATGCTCCAGCCCCCTCTCCAGATCCCAGCCAGTCCATGCACCAGCCCCCTCTCCTCCAGCACAGATTCCCCCCCCCCAGGCTCTGCTCCAGCCCCCCAGTCCCTGCACCAGCCCCCAGTCTCTGCACCAGCCCCCTCTCCTCTAGTCCATAAACCAGCCCCCTCTTCCCCCAGTCCCTGCACCCCTCTCCAGATCCCAGCCAGTCCCTGCACCAGCCCCCTCTCCTCCAGCACAGATTCCCCCCCCCCCCCAGGCTCTGCTCCAGCCCCCCAGTCCCTGCACCAGCCCCCAGTCTCTGCACCAGCCCCCTCTCCTCTAGTCCATAAACCAGCCCCCTCTTCCCCCAGTCCCTGCACCAGCACCCCTCTCCAGATCCCAGCCAGTCCCTGCACCAGCCCCCTCTCCTCCAGCACAGATTCCCCCCCCCCCCCCAGGCTCTGCTCCAGCCCCCCAGTCCCTGCACCAGCCCCCAGTCTCTGCACCAGCCCCCTCTCCTCTAGTCCATAAACCAGCCCCCTCTTCCCCCAGTCCCTGCACCAGCACCCCTCTCCAGATCCCAGCCAGTCCCTGCACCAGCCCCCTCTCCTCCAGCACAGATTCCCCCCCCCCCCAGGCTCTGCTCCAGCCCCCCAGTCCCTGCACCAGCCCCCAGTCTCTGCACCAGCCCCCTCTCCTCTAGTCCATAAACCAGCCCCCTCTTCCCCCAGTCCCTGCACCAGCACCCCTCTCCAGATCCCAGCCAGTCCCTGCACCAGCCCCCTCTCCTCTAGTCCATAAACCAGCTCCCTCTCCCCCCAGTCCCTGCACCAGCCCCCTCTCCTCTAGTCCATAAACCAGCTCCCTCTCCCCCCAGTCTCTGCACCAGCCCCCTCTCCTCTAGTCCATAAACCAGCCCCCTCTTCCCCCAGTCCATGCACCAGCCCCCTCTTCCCCCAGTCCCTGCACCAGCACCCCTCTCCCCCTGCCCAGATCCCCCAGTCCCTGCACAAGTCCCCTCGGTCAGCAGCTGTTGCCCCAGCACACACTGCGCGCACACACACACAGGTCTCCTCCCGCCAGTGCTGCCCTCTCCCCGCTCACTGACCTGTGCGGTGCGCGCACCTCCTGCTCCGGCCGCTGCTGCAGGCACGGACACTACGGGCACAGGCTGCCGGCCGGATCACCCAGCTCCCCCGGAAGAGACGGAGCGCAGAGCGGTGCACGACGTCAGCTGTCCCCGGTCCCGCCCCCTTCTGTACTGACAGCGTGCCGGGACCAGTGAGAGAGAGAGTGCTGGAGAGCGTGTGCTGGCGAGTGTCCTTGGCGCTGCTCCCCGCAGTCGCTGTCACCTTCCTCTGTTCCTGGTGCGGATTGTGTCTCCTTCCTTTTTATCATCATGTGGATGTTTTGCCATAGTCACATAAGACCATAGTTACAGAGCACAGGTCTGGGCTACACTGCCACTGTGGCCCCATCTAATAATAATAATATTTTTATTTGTATAGCGCCAACATATTCCGCAGCGCTTTACAAATTATAGAGGGGACTTGTACAGACAATAGACATTACAGCATAACAGAAATCACAGTTCAAAACAGATACCAGGAGGAATGAGGGCCCTGCTCGCAAGCTTACAACCTATGAGGAAAAGGGGAGACAGGAGAGGTGGATGGTAACAATTGCTTTTGTTGTTCGGACCAGCCATAGTGTAAGGCTCGGGTGTTCATGTAAAGCTGCATGAACCAGTTAAAGGGACTGTCACCCCCTCCAGCCGTTATAAACTAAAAGAGCCACCTTGTGCAGCAGTAGTGCTGCATTCTGACAAGGTGGCTCTTTTAGTTTGTGGTGCAGTTATAACCAAAATAAAGCGTTTTATAATTTCGCCAAAATACCTATCTTTCGCCAGGGAGGCAGGTCTTAACCCCTCTGCTGCAACCGCCACACTGCCGTCATTCAAATCTTCTTCGGCGCTGGGCGCCTCCCCCTCCGCGCTGTTTTCCAATGAAATCCGGCGCCTGCGCTGTTTAGTACTGTCTGGGCCATGCGCAGTGAGCTCGTGCCGTCTGACCTCCGATGCAGTCTTGCAGACTGCGCCTGTGCGGCCGCCCTGCTTGTGAATCCCAGCCCCGCACTCTGCATAATACATAACACACTGTGGGGCTGGGATTACCAAGGTGGGTGGCCGCACAGGCGCAGTCTGCAAGACTGCATCGGAGGTCAGACGGCACGAGCTCACTGCGCATGGCCCAGACAGTACTAAACAGCGCAGGCGCCGGATTTCATTGGAAAACAGCGCGGAGGGGGAGGCGCCCAGCGCCGAAGAAGATTTGAATGACGGCAGTGTGGCGGTTGCAGCAGAGGGGTTAAGACCTGCCTCCCTGGCGAAAGATAGGTATTTTGGCGAAATTATAAAACGCTTTATTTTGGTTATAACTGCACCACAAACTAAAAGAGCCACCTTGTCAGAATGCAGCACTACTGCTGCACAAGGACCTGTCCTCTGCCTTCGACACGGTTGACCACTGCCTCCTACTACAGATCCTCTCCTGTTATGACCTGGTGGTTAGGAGCACCCAAAGTGACCTGATGGTTAAAACAGAAAACCTGGGACAAGCTCTGAGGTAGTGGTAACTCTACTGACCGCAATCCCTAATCCTATCACACACACTAGAAATAGCCATGGAGCGTACCTAACTCTCCCTAGACGCCTCTTCACAGCCTAAGGGCTAACTACCCCTAAAGATAGAAATAGTAGCCTACCTTGCCTCAGAGAAATTCCCCAAAGTAAAGGTAGCCCCCACAAATATTAACTGTGAGTTAAGAGGGAAGTGACAAACACAGGAATGAAACAGATTTTAGCAAAGGAGGCCGAATCTTCTCTAGAAAGACAGAGGATAGGAAAGGGAACTATGCGGTCAGTATAAAAAACTACAAAAACCACGCAGAGTGTGCAAAAAGACCTCCACACCGACTCACGGTGTGGAGGTGCAGCTCTGCACCCCCAGAGCTTCCAGCTAGCAAGGAAATATCATAATAGCAGGCTGGACTGAAACATAGCATGTACTGAAAAACATATTCAAAACCAATGAACAGCAAATGACTAGCAAGGACTTAGCTTCTGCTGGAGTAGACAGGTCATCAGAGAAATCCAAGAGAGATCTGAACCAGTACTGAAACATTGACAGCTGGCATGGACTAACGACCTGGGCAGAGTTAAATAGGGAAGCGAGCAGAAGCAATAAACGAGGGCAGCTGAGAAAGCCAATCTCAAAGATCAGCAGTTCCACTCAAAGCCACCAGAGGGTGTCCAAGGACAGAACTCACCAAAGTACCATTCACGACCACAGAAGGGAGCCCGAGAACGGAATTCACAACAGTACCCCCCCCTTGAGGAGGGGTCACCGAACCCTCACCAGAGCCCCCAGGCCGATCAGGACGAGCCAAATGAAAGGCACGAACTAAATCGGCAGCATGTCAAGTAAAAAAGGCAGCACACTGCAGCGCTAAGACATGCAAACATGAAACATGAAAACTGAACTGCAATACTGCACTAGAAATATGAAAAATGAGAGCGTTTAGCGCATAAAAATGGCCAATTTTATGTGTACCTGATAGCCCCTTTACGGCATCTCTCTTATATCAGGTCCTACGCTTGCCTACCTCGCTGAGAATAAACGTCTCCATGTGAATGGGTACCTGTGAAAAACCTCTTCCTAGACTCATATTCTCTCTCTCTGTGGAGGGGTACTGGACCTGCTGTAATTAAAACACCTGAGGCTAGGAGGCGGAGTGCTCAGTCAGAAGGCTAAATAATATATTTGAAAAAACTGACCGTCACATCCATACATAGACTAAGTGTGAACAGGTGCTGAACCTAGAGTAACCAACTCATATACAGTCAAGTAAAAAAGGCAGCACACTGCAGCGCTAAGACATGCAAACATGAAACATGAAAACTGAACTGCAATACTGCACTAGAAATATGAAAAATGAGAGCGTTTAGCGCATAAAAATGGCCAATTTTATGTGTACCTGATAGCCCCTTTACGGCATCTCTCTTATATCAGGTCCTACGCTTGCCTACCTCGCTGAGAATAAACGTCTCCATGTGAATGGGTACCTGTGAAAAACCTCTTCCTAGACTCATATTCTCTCTCTCTGTGGAGGGGTACTGGACCTGCTGTAATTAAAACACCTGAGGCTAGGAGGCGGAGTGCTCAGTCAGAAGGCTAAATAATATATTTGAAAAAACTGACCGTCACATCCATACATAGACTAAGTGTGAACAGGTGCTGAACCTAGAGTAACCAACTCATATACAGTCAAGTAAAAAAGGCAGCACACTGCAGCGCTAAGACATGCAAACATGAAAACTGAACTGCAATACTGCACTAGAAATATGAAAAATGAGAGCGTTTAGCGCATAAAAATGGCCAATTTTATGTGTACCTGATAGCCCCTTTACGGCATCTCTCTTATATCAGGTCCTACGCTTGCCTACCTCGCTGAGAATAAACGTCTCCATGTGAATGGGTACCTGTGAAAAACCTCTTCCTAGACTCATATTCTCTCTCTCTGTGGAGGGGTACTGGACCTGCTGTAATTAAAACACCTGAGGCTAGGAGGCGGAGTGCTCAGTCAGAAGGCTAAATAATATATTTGAAAAAACTGACCGTCACATCCATACATAGACTAAGTGTGAACAGGTGCTGAACCTAGAGTAACCAACTCATATACAGTCAAGTAAAAAAGGCAGCACACTGCAGCGCTAAGACATGCAAACATGAAACATGAAAACTGAACTGCAATACTGCACTAGAAATATGAAAAATGAGAGCGTTTAGCGCATAAAAATGGCCAATTTTATGTGTACCTGATAGCCCCTTTACGGCATCTCTCTTATATCAGGTCCTACGCTTGCCTACCTCGCTGAGAATAAACGTCTCCATGTGAATGGGTACCTGTGAAAAACCTCTTCCTAGACTCATATTCTCTCTCTCTGTGGAGGGGTACTGGACCTGCTGTAATTAAAACACCTGAGGCTAGGAGGCGGAGTGCTCAGTCAGAAGGCTAAATAATATACTGCAGTATTGCAGTTCAGTTTTCATGTTTCATGTTTGCATGTCTTAGCGCTGCAGTGTGCTGCCTTTTTTACTTGACTGTATATGAGTTGGTTACTCTAGGTTCAGCACCTGTTCACACTTAGTCTATGTATGGATGTGACGGTCAGTTTTTTCAAATATATTATTTAGCCTTCTGACTGAGCACTCCGCCTCCTAGCCTCAGGTGTTTTAATTACAGCAGGTCCAGTACCCCTCCACAGAGAGAGAGAATATGAGTCTAGGAAGAGGTTTTTCACAGGTACCCATTCACATGGAGACGTTTATTCTCAGCGAGGTAGGCAAGCGTAGGACCTGATATAAGAGAGATGCCGTAAAGGGGCTATCAGGTACACATAAAATTGGCCATTTTTATGCGCTAAACGCTCTCATTTTTCATATTTCTAGTGCAGTATTGCAGTTCAGTTTTCATGTTTCATGTTTGCATGTCTTAGCGCTGCAGTGTGCTGCCTTTTTTACTTGACTGTATATGAGTTGGTTACTCTAGGTTCAGCACCTGTTCACACTTAGTCTATGTATGGATGTGACGGTCAGTTTTTTCAAATAAATCGGCAGCATGGACATCGGAGGCAACAACCCAGGAATTATCCTCCTGACCATAGCCCTTCCATTTAACCAGGTACTGAAGCTTCCGTCTCGAAATACGAGAATCTAAAATCTTCTCCACCACATACTCCAACTCCCCCTCAACCAACACCGGAGCAGGAGGATCAACGGAAGGAACCATAGGCGCCACATATCTCCGCAACAACGACCTATGGAACACATTATGGATGGCAAAAGAAGTTGGAAGGGCCAAACAAAACGACACAGGATTGATAATTTCAGAAATCTTATAAGGACCAATGAAACGAGGCTTGAACTTAGGAGAAGAAACCTTCATAGGAACATAATGAGAAGACAACCAAACCAAATCCCCAACACAAAGTCGGGGACCAACACAGCGACGGCGGTTAGCAAAACGTTGCGCCTTCTCCTGAGACAACATCAAATTGTCCACCACGTGAGTCCAAATTTGTTGCAACCTGTCCACCACAGAATCCACACCAGGACAGTCATAAGCCTCAACCTGCCCTGAAGAAAAACGAGGATGAAAACCAGAATTACAAAAAAAGGCGAAACCAAAGTAGCAGAACTAGCCCGATTATTAAGGGCGAACTCGGCCAATGGCAAGAAGGTCACCCAATCATCCTGATCAGCAGAAACAAAGCATCTCAGATAGGTTTCCAAGGTCTGATTGGTTCGTTCGGTTTGGCCATTTGTCTGAGGATGGAACGCTGAAGAAAAAGACAAATCAATGCCCATCTTAGCACAAAAGGACCACCAAAACCTAGAAACAAATTGGGAACCTCTGTCCGACACAATGTTCTCCGGAATGCCATGCAAACGAACGAACCACATGCTGAAAAAATAATGGAACCAAATCAGAGGAGGAAGGCAATTTAGGCAAGGGTACTAAATGGACCATCTTAGAAAACCGATCACAAACCACCCAGATGACAGACATCCTTTGAGAGACAGGAAGATCAGAAATAAAATCCATGGAAATATGTATCCAGGGCCTCTTCGGGACAGGCAAAGGCAAAAGCAACCAACTGGCACGAGAACAGCAAGGTTTGGCCCGAGCACAAGTCCCACAGGACTGCACAAAAGAACGCACATCCCGTGACAAGGAAGGCCACCAAAAGGACCTGGCAACCAAATCTCTGGTACCAAAAATCCCAGGATGACCAGCCAACACTGAACAATGAACCTCAGAAATAACTCTACTAGTCCATCTATCAGGGACAAACAGTTTCTCCACTGGGCAGCGGTCAGGTCTATCAGCCTGAAACTCCTGCAGCACCCGCCGCAAATCAGGGGAGATGGCAGACAGAATCACCCTCTCTTTAAGAATACCAGCCGGCTCAGGGACTCCTGGAGAATCAGGCAAAAAACTCCTAGAAAGGGCATCAGCCTTCACATTCTTAGATCCCGGAAGGTATGAGACCACAAAATCAAAACGGGAGAAAAACAGTGACCATCGAGCCTGTCTAGGGTTCAACCGCTTGGCAGACTCGAGGTAAGTCAGATTCTTGTGATCAGTCAGGATCACCACGCGATGTTTGGCTCCCTCAAGCCAATGTCGCCACTCCTCAAATGCCCACTTCATAGCCAACAACTCCCGATTGCCGACATCATAATTACGCTCGGCAGGCGAAAACTTTCTAGAAAAGAAAGCACACGGCTTCATCAAGGAGCCATCAGAACTTCTCTGAGACAAAACAGCCCCTGGCCCAATCTCAGAAGCATAAACCTCGACCTGAAAAGGGAGCAAAACATCTGGCTGACGCAACACAGGGGCCGAAGTAAAGCGACGTTTAAGCTCCTGAAAGGCCTCAACGGCCGCAGGGGACCAATTCCCCACATCAGCGCCTTTCTTTGTCAAATCAGTCAAAGGCTTAACCACACTAGAAAAATTAGCGATGAAGCGACGGTAAAAATTAGCAAAGCCCAGGAACTTCTGAAGACTCTTCACAGATGTAGGTTGAGTCCAATCATAAATGGCCTGAACTTTAACAGGATCCATCTCGATAGTAGAAGGGGAAAAAATGAAGCCCAAAAAGGAAACCTTCTGAACTCCAAAGAGGCATTTAGAGCCCTTCACAAACAACGCATTAGCACGAAGGACCTGGAACACCATCCTGACCTGCCTTACATGAGACTCCCAATCATCCAAAAAGACCAAAATATCATCCAAATATACGATCATGAACCTATCCAGATACTTCCGGAAGATGTCGTGCATAAAGGACTGAAACACAGATGGAGCATTAGAAAGCCCAAATGGCATCACCAGGTACTCAAAATGGCCCTCGGGCGTATTAAATGCTGTTTTCCATTCATCGCCCTGTTTAATACGCACAAGATTATACGCCCCTCGAAGGTCAATCTTGGTAAACCAACTAGCCCCCTTAATCCGAGCAAACAAATCAGACAACAGAGGCAAAGGGTACTGAAATTTGACCGTGATTTTATTGAGAAGGCGGTAATCTATACAGGGTCTCAGAGAGCCATCCTTCTTGGCCACAAAAAAGAACCCTGCTCCCAACGGCGACGAAGATGGGCGAATATGCCCTTTCTCCAAGGACTCCTTTACATAACTCCGCATAGCGGCATGTTCTGGCACAGATAAATTGAACAGTCGGCCCTTAGGGAACTTACTACCAGGAATTAAATTAATAGCGCAATCACAGTCCCTATGAGGAGGTAGGGCACTGGACTTGGGCTCATCAAATACATCCTGGTAATCCGACAAAAACTCAGGGACTTCAGAAGTAGTGGAAGAAGAAATTGACATCAAAGGAACATCACTATGTATCCCTTGACAACCCCAACTAGACACAGACATTGATTTCCAATCCAGTACTGGATTATGAACCTGTAACCATGGCAAACCCAACACGACAACATCATGCAAATTATGCAACACCAAAAAGCGAATATTTTCCTGATGTGCAGGAGCCATGTACATGGTCAGCTGAGTCCAGTACTGAGGTTTATTCTCGGCCAATGGCGTAGCATCAATCCCCCTTAAGGGAATAGGATTCTGCAAAGGCTCCAAGGAAAAACCACAGCACGTGGCAAACTCCAAGTCCATCAAGTTCAGGGCAGCGCCCGAATCCACAAATGCCATAACGGAGTAGGACGACAATGAGCAAATCAGAGTAACAGATAAAAGAAATTTAGGCTGCACAGTACTAATGGTGACAGACCTAGCGAACCTCTTAGTGCGCTTAGGACAATCAGAGATAGCATGAGAGGAGTCACCACAGTAAAAACACAGCCCATTCTGACGTCTGTGTTCTTGCCGTTCAGCTCTAGTCAAAGTTCTATCACAGTGCATAGGCTCAGGCCTCCGCTCAGAGGACACCGCCAAATGATGCACAACTTTGCGCTCGCGCAAACGCCGATCTATCTGAATGGCCAAAGACATTGATTCATTCAGACCAGCAGGCGTGGGCAGGGCCGGACTGGGACTAAAATTCAGCCCTGGCATTTGAAGTTACACAGGCCCACTTGTCACATGGTGACTGTATAATATCTTTGTACACTTGTAGGCAGGGCCGGTTTTAGGCAAAGTGGGGCCCTAGGCAAAGTTTAAAATGGGTCCCCAAATGCTAACATATTGCACATCACACAGAAGCCTTTCTGTTGTATTTACGTGCGCTGAGTTCAGGCCGCTAAACGAGTTTGATCGACAATACTGAAGTTGTTCAACGCTTGTTTCCCGGCCTCTTTCCACCAGCTGAGGAATAATGATGAGACAGAACGATCACTAATAGATCACCATACAGTATCATGTTTTCAGCAGCACATCTACAGTTTACACTGGCAATGTGCTGCTGACAACAAGGCTTTTTGTTCCAGCAAAAACAATCCGAATATGCAGCATTTTACTTGTTTAGTAAAATACACCCCTTAGTCCTCCATATATTATAATGTGCTCCATAGTCCTCCATATAGTATAATACACTCCCTATAGTCCTCCATATATTAAAATACACTGCTCAGTCCTCCACATAGTATAATACACTCCTCATAGTCCTCCATATAGCATAATACAATCCTCATAGTCCTCCATATAGCATAATACAATCCTCATAGTGCTCCATATAGTATAATGCACCGCCACAGTCATCCATGTAGTACAATTCACTTCCCATAGTATAATACACCCCCATAGTTCTTCATATAGTATAACGTATTCCCCATAGTCCTCGATACAGTATAATGCAGCCCACATATAGTATAATGCAGCCACCCCAGAGTATAATGCAGCCACCCCAGAGTATAATGCAGCCACCCCAGAGTATAATGCAGCCACCCCACAGAGTATAATGCAGCCACCCCAGAGTATGTAACCCCCATAGAATATAATACAGCCCACCTCCCCATAATATATAATGTAGCCCCCCATAGAATATAATGCAGCCCCCCATAGTATATAACGCAGCCTCCCCCATAGAATATAATATACCCCCACAATAGTATATAACACAGCCACATAGTACATAACATGGCCTCCCCCATAGAATATAATATACTCCCCATAGTATATAGCAAAGCCCGCATATTATATAGCACAAACCGCATAGTATACAGCACAGCCTGCATACTATAGCACAGCTCGCGTAGTAGATAACACAGCCCACACAGCAGTATTCAGCACAGACCACACAGTAGTATACAGCACAGACCACACAGTAGTATACAGCACAGCCCATGTAGAAGTATACAACACAGTCCACACAGTAGTATACAGCACAGCCCACAGAGTAATATATACAGCACAGCCCACAAAGTAATATATACAGCACAGCCCACAAAGTAATATATACAGCACAGCCCACAGAGAACTATATACAGCACAGCCCACAGAGAACTATATACAGCACAGCCCACAGAGAACTATATAAAGCACAGCCCAGAGTACTATATACAGCACAGCCCAGAGTACTATATAAAGCACAGCCCAGAGAGTACTATATACAGCACAGCCCAGAGAGTACTATATACAGCACAGCCCAGAGAGTACTATATACAGCACAGCCCACAGAGTACTATATACAGCACAGCCCACAGAGTACTATACACAGCACAGCCCACAGAGTACTATATACAGCACAGCCCACAGAGTACTATATACAGCACAGCCCACAGAGTACTATATACAGCACAGCCCACAGAGAACTATATACAGCACACAGTAGTATACAGCACAGAGCACAGCCCACAGAGAACTATATACAGCCCACAGTAGTATACAGCACAGAGCACAGCCCAGAGAACTATATACAGCACAGAGCACAGCCCACAGAGAACTATATACAGCCCACAGTAGCATACAGCAGAGCACAGCCCACAGATAACTATATACAGCCCACAGTAGTATACAGCACAGAGCACAGCCCACAGAGAACTATATACAGCACAGAGCACAGCCCACAGAGAACTATATACAGCCCACAGTAGCATACAGCACAGAGCACAGCCCACAGATAACTATATACAGCCCACAGTAGTATACAGCACAGAGCACAGCCCACAGAGAACTATATACAGCACAGAGCACAGCCCACAGAGAACTATATACAGCCCACAGTAGCATACAGCACAGAGCACAGCCCACAGATAACTATATACAGCCCACAGTAGTATACAGCACAGAGCACAGCCCACAGAGAGCTATATACAGCCCACAGCAGTATACAGCACAGAGCACAGCCCACAGAGAACTATATACAGCCCACAGCAGTATACAGCACAGAGCACAGCCCACAGAGAACTATATATAGCCCACAGCAGTATACAGCACAGAGCACAGCCCACAGAGAACTATATATAGCACAGAGCACACAGTAGTATACAGCACAGAGCACAGTCCACAGAGAGCTATATACAGCCCACAGCAGTATACAGCACAGAGCACAGCCCACAGAGAACTATATACAGCCCACAGTAGTATACAGCACAGAGCACAGCCCACAGAGAGCTATATACAGCCCACAGTAGTATACAGCACAGAGCACAGCCCACAGAGAACTATATACAGCCCACAGTGGTATACAGCACAGAGCACAGCCCACAGAGAACTATATACAGCCCACAGAAGTATACAGCACAGAGCACAGCCCACAGAGAGCTATATACAGCCCACAGTAGTATACAGCACAGAGCACAGCCCACAGAGAACTATATACAGCCCACAGCAGTATACAGCACAGAGCACAGCCCACAGAGAACTATATACAGCCCACAGCAGTATACAGCACAGAGCACAGCCCACAGAGAACTATATATAGCACAGAGCACACAGTAGTATACAGCAGAGCACAGCCCACAGAGAGCTATATACAGCCCACAGCAGTATACAGCACAGAGCACAGCCCACAGAGAACTATATACAGCCCACAGTAGTATACAGCACAGAGCACAGCCCACAGAGAACTATATACAGCCCACAGCAGTATACAGCACAGAGCACAGCCCACAGAGAACTATATACAGCCCACAGCAGTATACAGCACAGAGCACAGCCCACAGAGAACTATATACAGCCCACAGCAGTATACAGCACAGAGCACAGCCCACAGAGAACTATATACAGCCCACATCTCTTCTCTTCCTCCCCTCACCTCCTCCGAGAATGGCCCCACAGTCCAGAAAAAAAAAAAACTCTCCTCACCTCTCCTCGTGCCCAGCGTTGCTTCCTGGTTCCTGCTCCTGTCTCAGCAGCTGCAGTCTGCCCGGGACACAGCAGGTGCGCGATGATATGACATCATCGCGCACCCGCAGTGTCAGAGGCAGAGCGGGGAATGATGGGAGAGGAGCGTCTGTAGACGCTCTCTCCTCCATCATTGCATTCAACTGTACCGGCGTCTATACGCCGGTATAGTTGAATGCGACGGCGGGGGCGGCGGATTGAGCGGCCCACCACTGGCACCGGCCCTTCTGGCATTTGCCAGAAGTGCCCTATGGCCAGTCCGGCCCTGGGCGTGGGGAACCCCACCATAACATCTTTAAGGGCTTCAGAAAGACCCTTTCTGAAAATTGCTGCCAGGGCACACTCATTCCATTGTGTAAGCACAGACCACTTTCTAAACTTCTGGCAATATACTTCTGCTTCATCCTGACCCTGACCTAGAGTCAGCAAGATCTTTTCTGCCTGATCCACAGAATTTGGTTCGTCATAAAGCAAACCAAGCGCTAGAAAAAATGCATCTACATTAAGCAATGCAGGATTTCCTGGCTCAAGGGAGAATGCCCAGTCTTGCGGGTCGCCACGCAACAAAGAAATAATAATCTTTACTTGCTGAATGGGGTCACCAGAGGAGCGGGGTTTCAGAGCAAGAAACAGTCTGCAATTATTTTTGAAATTCAAAAATTTAGATCTATCCCCAGAAAACAAATCAGGAATAGGAATTCTAGGCTCTAACATCGGTTTCTGAACTACATAATCTTGAATCCTTTGTACGCTTGCAGTGAGTTGATCCACACAAGAGGACAAACCTTGAATATCCATATCTACACCTGAGTCCTGAACCACCCAGAGGTTAAGGGGAAAAGAAAGACAAAACAAGCAGCAAAGAAAAAAAAAATTGACTCAGAACTTCTCTTTTCCCTCTTTTGAGATGCATTAACACTTTATGGGCCAGCTGTACTGTTATGACCTGGTGGTTTGGAGCACCCGAAGTGACCTGATGGTTAAAACAGAAAACCTGGGACAAGCTCTGAGGTAGTGGTAACTCTACTGACCGCAATCCCTAATCCTATCACACACACTAGAAATAGCCGTGGAGAATACCTAACTGTCCCTAGACGCCTCTTCACAGCCTAAGGGCTAACTACCCCTAAAGATAGAAATAGTAGCCTACCTTGCCTCAGAGAAATTCCCCAAAGTAAAGGTAGCCCCCACAAATATTAACTGTGAGTTAAGAGGGAAGTGACAAACACAGGAATGAAACAGATTTTAGCAAAGGAGGCCGAATCTTCTCTAGAAAGACAGAGGATAGGAAAGGGAACTATGCGGTCAGTATAAAAAACTACAAAAACCATGCAGAGTGTGCAAAAAGACCTCCACACCGACTCACGGTGTGGAGGTGCAGCTCTGCACCCCCAGAGCTTCCAGCTAGCAAGGAAATATCATAATAGCAGGCTGGACTGAAACATAGCATGTACTGAAAAATATATTTAAAACCAATGAACAGCAAATGACTAGCAAGGACTTAGCTTCTGCTGGAGTAGACAGGTCATCAGAGAAATCCAAGAGAGATCTGAACCAGTACTGAAACATTGACAGCTGGCATGGACTAACGACCTGGGCAGAGTTAAATAGGGAAGCGAGCAGAAGCAATAAACGAGGGCAGCTGAGAAAGCCAATCTCAAAGATCAGCAGTTCCACTCAAAGCCACCAGAGGGTGTCCAAGGACAGAACTCACCAAAGTACCATTCACGACCACAGGAGGGAGCCCGAGAACGGAATTCACAACACTCTCCTCCTTTGGCATCAAAGACCTCACCCTATCCTGGATCTCCTCATACCTTTCCAACCGCACATTCAGCGTCTCCCACTCCCACAATACCTCCTCATCCCACCCTCTCTGTGCTGGAGTTCCCCAAGGCTCTGTTCTAGGACCCCTACGCTTCCCAATCTATACACTTGGCCTGGGACAACTCATAAAGTCCCATGGATTCCAGTACCGCCTTTATGTTGATGACACTAAGATCTACGTCTCTGGCCCAGACGTCACCTCTCTGCTGTCCAGAATCCCGGACTGTCTATCAGCCATATTCTCCTTCTTCTCCTCTCACTTCCTCAAACTCAATGTGGACAATTTTGAACTCATAATCTTTCCTCCATCTCATAGATCTTCCTTACTTGACCTATCTATCGCAATTAACGACAATTACAGCCAAAGTCATGCCACAACGGAGCGTCATAGAGCATGTCGCCCATTTGCAGGAGAGGATGGTGAAAGTAATGCCTATCATGAAGGAGCATAGGCAAGGTTATATAACCAATCACCGTGTAACATATTAACCCCTTAAAAGATTAAACTTTAATAAATATATTAAAAATACCACTTCCCAGTGAATACAGACAAACAAATATTTTTTGATGAAACAAAAATCTAGTAGGTGCATCTGTCCTGGTAAAATGACCCTACACTGTCCTACTGTCCCTTCCTAGCAGTGGAGGTTGGCACCCTGATAGATAATTTGGCGCCCCCACTCCACGACGGCTATCGCCTGCTGGCCCTAGGTAGGACTAACCAACTATAGGCGGGAAAACAATGAGCAAATAAAAGAGATTAAAAAAGCGAGGGTAGAAAAGTCTAAGGTGCACACTAAGTATATGCTACCAACCTCCTTAAATGAGGTCCCAGATAGGACAACATGGTAGGAGCATATAAAATTAACACTCATAGAATTTGAATGTAGTCAACGTGTGCACCTTAGACTTTTCTACCCTCGCTTTTTTCATCTCTTTTATTTGCTCATTGTTTTCCCGCCTATAGTTGGTTAGTCCTACCTAGGGCCAGCAGGCGATAGCCGTCGCGGAGTGGGGGCGCCAAATTATCTATCAGGGTGCCAACCTCCACTGCTAGGAAGGGACAGTAGGACAGTGTAGGGTCATTTTACCAGGACAGGTGCACCTACTAGATTTTTGTTTCATCAAAAAATATTTGTTTGTCTGTATTCACTGGGAAGTGGTATTTTTAATATATTTATTAAAGTTTAATCTTTTAAGGGGTTAATATGTTACACGGTTTTTGATTCCCCTTTCGCTTATTTTTTCCGCATGTTTCTATATAACCAATCAGCAAGGCTGAGGCAGTTCTAGCCAGGGGACCGCGTGCTAGTGCTTATCCCCACGGTGGAGAACAAGTTCCTAGCCAAGTGGCAAGGCCCATATGAGCTGCTGGAAAAACTCGGTGAGGTGAATTACAAGGTACACCAGCCTGGTTGAAGGAAGCCACACCAAGTGTATCATGTCAACTTGCTCAAGCCATGGCGAGATCGGGAATCGCTGGAAGCTCCTTGCCTGGGAGCCCATCCCAAAGCCAAAGTGGAGGAGGTCAGAATTTCAGAGACTAACGCCGGCCCAGAAGCAACAGTGTCGGGAACTACAGCGACCTATTCTCGGGGTTGCTAGGGCGTAGACAGGTGGTGGAGCATGACATGTTAACAGAGCCGCATGTAAGGGTGAACTTCAAGCCCTATAGAATTCCCGAAGCACGCAGGGAGATAATATCAAAGGAAGCTAAGAGAATGCTAGGCCTCTGTTATAGAGGAGTCAAAAAGTGGATGGTCGAGTCCAATATTCCTAGTGCCGAAGCCCGATGTTGAGTGGCATTTTTGTAATGACTAACGCAGGTTAAACGAGGTGTTCAGTTTTGATGCGTATCTGATGCCCTGCGTGGACGAACTCTATGAGAGATTTGGACCCGCGATGTACATTACAATCGGTATGTGTGATGCTAGTCACAACCCATGGCCAGGCCGTGAATCAGAACAGTCAGACGTTCCGGGGTCAATACCAAAAGATCACGTAGTAAACTAAGGGAAAATATGAAGTTGTAAATAAGGTCATATGCCAGGGTCAGAATACCAGAGAAATAGCGGATAAGCAAAGGGGCAATAACAAACGAGTAGTCTGAACAGGGTCCAAAGGTCAGCAGCACAATATCAGATGCAAAGGGGCAATGACAAACGGGTAGTCTGAACACGGTCCAAAGATCAGCAGTAGAAGAAGATCAGAACTTACAGCACAGGGTACAGGCGAACACACCAGAGAGCACAAGCATAGAACAAGTTTTGACTGGCAATGATCTGGGCCAGATAGCTCACCTAAATAGCAGGGCAATTACCAAGAATATGGAGCACCTGTGGAAATCTCTGCACCTTCCAGTCAGATAGGTCAACTGAGCTGTCAATCAAAGCACCGACAGCTCCGCATACCCCAGCACAGGGATAGGATGACAAAGCTGTCCATCACAGTGTCCCAGACACTCCGAGCAGAGAAATCATGACAGCATGTGACCACTCTGTGCCTGGGAAGAATGGCGCCATGCACAACAGGAAGGTATAGTTGTGCTCAAAAGTTTACATACCCCGGCAGAATTTTTCCTTTCTTGACCTTTTTTCAGTGACTATGAATGATAACACCAAAACATTTTCTCCACTCATAATGACAACCCAAAACATCCAAATGACCCTGATCAAAAGTTCACATACCCTGATGATTTTGGCCTGATAACGTGCACAGTAGTTGACACAAATGGGTTTGAATGGCTACTAAAGGTCACCTGTGACCTGTTTGCTTGTAATCAGTGTGTGTACGTGAAAGCTGAGTGAGTTTCTACGATCCAGACCGACTCTTGTATCCTTAATCCAGCCGCTGACGTTTCTGGATTGTGAGTCATGGGGAAAGCCATTGAATTGTCAATGGATCTACGGGAAAAGGTAGTTGAACTGTATAAAACAGGAAAGGGATACAAAAAAATATCCAAGGAACTGATAATGCCAGTCAGCAGCATTCAAACTGTGATTAACAAATGGAAAATCAGGGGCTCTGTAAAAACAAAACCACGGTCAGATAGACCAACAAAAATGTCATCGACAACTGCCAGGAATATTATTCGGAATGCAAAAATAAACCCACAAATAACATCATCTGAAACACTGGACTCTCTGAAAACTAGCGGTGTGGCTGTTTCAAGATGCACAATAAGGAGGCACTTGAAGAAAAATGAGCTGCATGGTCGAGTCGCCAGAAGAAAGACATTACTCCACAAATGCGACAAAGTATCTCACCTACAATATGCAAAACACCACAGAGGCAAGCCTCAAAACTTCTGGAACAAGGTAATTTGGAGTGATCAGACCAAATTTGAACTTTTTGGCCACAACCATAAATGTTACATTTGGAGAGAGGTCAACAATGCCTATGATGAAAGGAACACCATTCCTATTGTAAAGCACAGAGGTAGATCGCTTATGTTTTGGGGATGTGTGAGCTACAAAGGCACAGGAAACTTGGTCATAGTTGTAGAAAAGATGAATGCAGCACGTTATCAGCAAATACTGGTGTCAAATTTACAATCATCAGCCCAGAAGCTGCGCACGGGACGTACTTGGACGTTCCAACATGACAACGATCCAAAACACAAGGCCAAGTCGACCTGTCATTGGCTAGAGCAGAACAACGTGAAGGTTCTGGAGTGGCCATCTCAGTCTCCTGACATCAGTATCATTGAGCCACTCTGGGGGAGATCTCAAGCACGCAGTTCATGGTAGACAGCCCAGGAATATTCAGGAACTAGAGGCTTTATGCCAAGAAGAGTGGGCAGCTTTACCATCTGAGAAAATAAAGAACCTCATCCACAACTACCACTAAAGACTTCAAGCTGTCATTGATATTAGAGGGGGCAATGCACAGTATTAAGCCCTTCACCCCCGGAGCTTTTTCCGCTTTTTCTTTTTCGTTTTCCGCTCCCCTCCTTCCCAGAACTATAACTTTTTTATTTTTTTGTCAATATGGCCATGTGAGGGCTTATTTTTTGCGGGACGAGATGTACTTTTGAACGATACCATTGATTTTACCATGCCATGTAACAGAAAACGGGAAAAAAATTCCAAGTGTGATGAAACTGCAAAAAAAGTGCAGTCCCACACTTGTTTTTTGTTTGGCTTTTTTGCTAGGTTCACCAAATGCTAAAACTAACCTACCATTATGATTCTCCAGGTCATTACGAGTTCATAGACACCTAACATGTCTAGGTTATTTTTTATCTAAGTGGTGAAAAAAAATCCAAAGTTTGCTTAAAAAAATAATAATTGCGCGATTTTCCGATACCCGTAGCGTCTCCAATTTTCGTGATCTGGGGTCAGGTGAGGGCTTATTTTTTGCGTGCCAAGCTGGCGTTTTTAATTATACCATTTTGGTGCAGATACGTTCTTTTGATCGCCCGTTATTGCATTTTAATGCAATGTCGCGGCGACCAAAAAAACGTAATTTTGGCGTTTTGATTTTTTTTCTCGCTACGCCATTTAGCGGTCAGGTTAATCCTTTGTTTTTATTGATAGATCGGGCGATTCTGAACGCGGCGATACCAAATATGTGTATGTTTGATTTTTTTTTTAATTGTTTTATTTTGATTGGGGCGAAAGGGGGGTGATTTGAACTTTTATATATTTTTTTATATTTTTAAACACTTTTTTTTTAATAAATTTTGGCATGCTTCAATAGCCTCCATAGGAGGCTAGAAGCATGCACTACACGATCGGCTCTGCTACATAGAGGTGAAGCACAGATCACCTCTATGTAGCAGAAATGCAGGGTTGCTTTGAACACCGACCACAGGGTGGCGCTCAAAGCAATCGGCCATCAACAACCATAGAGGTCTCAAGGAGACCTCTGGTTGTTATGGCAATGCACCGCTGACCGCCGATCATGTGATGGGGTCAGCGGTGCGAGCACCTCCGGCCGTGCGCGCTAGTTAAATGCTGCTGTCAGCGCTTGACGGCGGCATTTAACTAGTTAATGGGTGCGGGCGGATCGCGATTCCGCTCGCGCTCATTGCGCCACATGTCAGCTGTACAAAACAGCGGCTTTGAGGTGGGCTCACCGCCGGAGCCCACCTCAAAGCAGGGGATCTGCCAGCTGACGTACTATTGCGTCAGCTGGCAGAAAGGGGTTAAGAAATGGGGTATGTGAACTTTTGATCAGGGTAATTTGGATGATTTGGGTTGTCATTGAGATTTAAAAAGATAAAACACAGTAGTTTGACAATAAATGGCTTCACCCAACCACTAACCATGAGTGGAGAAAAAGTTTTGGTGTTATCATTCATATTCTCTGAAAAAAGGCAAAGAAAGCAAAAATTCTGCCGGTGTATGTAAACTTTTCAGCACAACTGTAGATTTGCCCATTTCTCCGATAGAAGATAACAGTTGGTATCTGTCAGGATCAACACTCCCCCTGCCACCAATTAGTCACGAACACCAGTCGCTCGATGGATGTAGTCAAAGTGTGCGCTTCCAACATCTGTTAGCTGCTTAATAGCTCTGTTAGCACACTCCATGTCTGCTCGCCATCAAATAACCTCCTTCACCTGTTAACAGTGATGATGAAGGAACTGATCCAAGGCCCCCTCCTTTGATCTGTATAACTATAATTCCATTTATGACAGTGCCTATACAGCTCTATGGAAGAGGGAGGACAGATGCAGACAGACCTTATCCTGAATTGACAATTACACTAGTTTATTTTTCACGCTTGTACACCGGGGCAGCACGGTGGCGCAGTGGTTAGCACTGCAGCCTTGCAGCGCTGGAGTCCTGGGTTCTAATCCCACCCAGGACAACATCTGCAAAGAGTTTGTATGTTCTCTCCGTGTTTGCGTGGGTTTCCTCCGGGTACTCCGGTTTCCTCCCACATTCCAAAGACATACTGATAGGGAATTTAGATTGTGAGCCCCCATCGGGGACAGTGATGATAATGTGTGCAAACTGTAAAGCGCTGCGGAATATGTTAGCGCTATATAAAAATAAAGATTATTATTATTATTTCCTCAAAATCTAAACAAGGTAAAAATTTATTGAAATTTGGGTTTCTGCTTCAGAGCTTGAAATCATCTTCAGAAAGATTACAAGATGCTGTGAGCACAACAGACTTAAGAATGACTCATCTTCAGACATGCAAAGTCGGGGAAGAGGCAGTACAGCGTAATGAGAGGAGTGCAGATAGAAGGGTTTGTAATGTGACACAGCTAAACTCAGCTGCACTGTCTAATCATGCAGGAGGTTAGAGCAGGAGATCAGAGCTGTATCCTCACATTACACAGGGCAGCACGGTGGCGCAGTGGTTAGCACAGCAGCCTTGCAGCGCTGGAGTCCTGGGTTCAAATCCCACCAAGGACAACATCTGCAAAGAGTTTGTATGTTCTCTCCGTGTTTGCGTGTGTTTCCTCCCACATTCCAAATACATATTGATAGGGAATTTAGATTGTGAGCCCCAACAGGGACAGCAATGATAATGTGTGCAACCTGTAAAGCACTGCAGAATATGTTAGCGCTCTATAAAAATAAAGATTATTATTATGAGGCACCTAACCTGTGGTGGGACAAGTTCTTCTTTCCTTCCTGTTTCTGCCTGCTTATCACTACCTTTACATCAACTTGTCTTTGAAAGAACTACATGGACGTATAAATATTTTGGGGTGAATGACGTCCATAACAACCAGACAGACCCTGAACAGTTGTACTGATTGTCGATCATCCCAGGTATGCGGCAGAACCACCTTGGACTGGAGACTGTGTCTTCATTCTGCTGGGGCTACACAGGTAGCCTGGCCAGGCTCTATGCAGCTGCCACACTGCAGTGTTAGGCAGGTGAGTGGGGTCACATTGCAGTGTTAGGTCAGTGGGGTCACAGTGCAGTGTTAGGTCAGTGGGGTCACAGTGCAGAGCCCGGGGCACCCCATTCACCTCCTTGCATCTTCTCACCCGACCACTTGCACCAGTGACCCCATTCCGTCACATCTCCTCCAGTTCCTTTCCCCGGCTGTCACCTCTCACCTAACAAAAATATTCAACCTTTCTCTCACTTCCGGTATTTTTCCCTCCTCATTTAAGCATGCCATCATACATCCATTACTTAAAAAACCATCCCTCGACCAAAACTGTGCCGCTAATTATAGACCTGTCTCTAATCTTCCCTTCATCTCCAAACTCCTGGAACGCCTGGTCCACTCCCGTCTTACCCGCTATCTCTCAGATAACTCTCTTCTGGGCCCTCTTCAATCTGGCTTCCACTCTTTACACTCTACTGAAACTGCCCTCACTAAAGTCTCTAATGACCTACTAACAGCTAAATCTAATGGTCACTGCTCCCTGCTAATTCTCTTGGATCTCTCTGCAGCATTCGACACTGTGGATCATCAGCTCCTCCTCACTATGCTCCGCTCCATCGGCCTCAAGGACACCGTTCTCTCTTGGTTCTCCTCCTATCTCTCTGACCGATCCTTCAGTGTATCTTTTGCTGGTTCCTTCTCCTCTCACCTTCCCCTTACTGTTGGGGTTCCTCAAGGATCAGTCCTAGGCTCCCTCCTCTTCTCTTTGTATACTGCCCCTATTGAACAATCAGTAGATTTGGTTTCCAGTACCATCTCTATGCTGATGACACCCAATTATACACCTCTTCTCCTGCTTTCACGCCGACCTTTTTAGAAAACACCAGTGATTGTCTTACCGCTGTATCTAACATCATGTCCTTCCTCTATCTGAAACTGAACCTGTCAAAAACTGAACTCCTCGTGTTCTCTCCCTCTACTAACCTACCTTTGCCTGACATTGCCATCTGCGTGTGCGGGTCCACCATTACTCCAAAGCAACATGCCCGCTGCCTTGGGGTCATCCTTGATTCTGAGCTTTCATTCACCCCCCACATCCGATCTCTGGCTCACTCTTCTTATCTGCATCTCAAAAACATTTCTAGAATTCTCCCTTTTCTTACTTTCGACTCTGCAAAAACTCTTACTGTTTCACTTATTCATTCCCGTCTGGGCTATTGTAACTCTCCACTAATCGGCCTCCCTCTTACCAAACTCTCCCCGCTCCAATCTGTCCTGAATGCTGCTGCCAGGATCATATTCCTCACCAACCGTTACACCGATGCCTCTACCTTGTGCCAGTCATTACACTGGCTACCCATCCACTCCAGAATCCAGTACAAAACTACTACCCTCATCCACAAAGCACTCCATGGCTCAGCACCACCCTACATCTCCTCCCTGGTCTCAGTCTACCACCCTACCCGTGCCCTCCGCTCCGCTAATGACCTGAGGTTAGCATCCTCAATAATTAGAACCTCCCACTCCCGTCTCCAAGACTTTACACGTGCTGCGCCGATTCTTTGGAATGCACTACCTAGGTTAATACGATTAATCCCCAATCCCCACAGTTTTAAGTGCGCCCTAAAAACTCATTTGTTCAGATTGGCCTACTTCCTCAACGCATTAATCTAACTATCCCTGTGTGGCCCATTAAAAAAAAAAAAAACAAAACATAATCAGGTTCCTCTCATCATGTTCTCATACACTGTATACAGTTAATATATGGAAGGAGGAGGCATATATGGCTATTCAGGGGAGTCTGCCTCTGAGAACTTTCATGCATACCCGTGGACTGTGTAATACTAGGTACTGCCAGAGATGCCCTGTCCCTGAGGAAACACTTTTGCATCTCTTTTGGCAGTACCTGTTCGCACAAGCCAAGATTGATGCCCTAGAAATTTAGCTCAGAGTATCTGTTCCCAGGAACAACATAAAGCACACTTTGGTTTAAAAGCTGAACGGTTACGCTGATTATGACGTCATCACTGCTCACCATATTGGTTGATTCCTCAAAGTTTTGTATAACCTCATGTGAAGAATTGAGCAGCCGCCATCTTGGATATGGGGAATAATGCTGGCCTCCTATCAGAGATTGGCCTTACTCCATTTTGTCTCATATTAGAATTCACCTGGTCACACGTCTGAGCACTCCTGGCACCCACCTTCTCGCTAGTTGAATGAAGACCCTTTAGTATGGTAATGGACTGAGACCAGTGTAGCTGGAAGATGGTACTTCAAAGCTTGAATGAGGAAGCCACGCCAGCAGGGGGCATGGAGGTGCCTGGGGGCTCAAATAAAGCATACATGTCAGATGGCTACAGGAGGACATGTCTATTGTCTTCCCAGCCGGACCATCTACAACATGAAATTATGAATTATGGACGCATCGTCCGAGGTACAGGCTCATAAAAAATATCCTCATAGCCCTGAAGCAATTGTGCATCTGACAGTGCAACTCAAGGGTCAGTGAGAGTTCTGGAACCTGAGATATACAGATCAGCCTCCCACAGAAATCAAATGGGTCCAAAGTTGATCCCTGTACGACCGGCAGAGCAAACCACATGCACTGGTTCCACCTGTGTACTGATCCGATCATCCTGAGAGAAGTTATTCCATTTATTAGGTATTGGGAATAGATTCTGCAGGGAAGCTGAGGGGTGAAGATTGTTAGCCCACCCAGGTAGAGGGGGGAGGGACACAGAAGGATTAAGAGCTGAGGACACATGGAGAGTCAGACAACAGAAGAAGATGATGATGAAATAAGTAACAGGGCATATGCCAGCCAGAAGGGAGCAAGCACATGCTTTTTGGGTATTCTTGGCTTCTTGGTATATTTTTACTGTATATTTCTTCTAATTATCTAGTGCGCCCTTAAGGCAATTAAACCATAAATTAATTTTGGGCTGATCCTTTTATTCTGATTGCGAATCTTAGAACACCCAGCGTGGGTAACAGGGCAGTCTCCCCGGCGGCCATTTGCTCTAGGTGCAGTTCCCTTATTGACCTGAGAGACAAAGGGGGTGCCGGAGAGCTGTGCCTGTGTCGTTACGTCACGGATTGGTGACCTGGGAGGAACCCGTTTTCTTGACATTGGTGGCAGCAAGGTGGGACCAGAGTAATAGTGTGCATGGGACCCCTACTCCCAGACACTAAAGACTACCAGTGGTAACTTTCACTGCTGCGGTCTTACGGTCAGCCCAGCACTAGACCGTCAGAGTGTAGATATAATAAGTGGTGTGCAAGGTCAGGGTTACAGTTGTGTCAGTAACCAGAGGTTCCAAAGATGGCGGATGGCACCAGGAGTGCGGTGAGGGCACAGGCCAGTGCTATGGTCTATGAAGAGGTGGTGGTGGATGGTACCGTTCAAGGTGAGGGGGAGCCAGCCACCCATGCTTAGTCCTGCAGGGGACTACCCACCACCTACCTGCCCCAGCCTGTCCACATCAGCAGCCCTTGTTGCAGTGGCACGTCTCGAGGTGGGTAATGAAGACACCTATGTGAAACTCATGGCAACTGCAGAGAAAGCAGAGGCAGAGCGTGCAGAACGCCGTGAAGCAGCGGAGCGGGCAGAGAAAGCAGCAGAGCGTGAGCGTGCAGAACGCCGTGAAGCTGCAGAGTGGGCAGCGGAGCAAGCAGCGGCAGAGAGAGCAGCTGAGCGCCAGCACCGACTGGCGATGGCTCAACACGGGATCCCGCTGGACGCCCCAGCACCAGAGTCCAAGTCTTCCAAAGTCCAGGCCGAGGACTTCCCTCTGCTTGAGAAGGATGGAGACCTGGATTCCTTCCTGCTGGCCTTTGAAAGGACCTGCCTCCAACACTATCTGGCCCCGGATCAGTGGGCAAGATACCTGACCCACGTTTGAGGGGTAAGTTCCTGGAAGTTTGGGGGGGGACTTACCTGCCGGGGCGGAGCAGGACTACAACAGCATCAAGCGGGCCCTGATCCAGCACTACAACCCCACCCCGCTGAGAGCTGCAGAGCACTGGACCTCGGGACTAGCGCTCACCACCCGCCAGGAGGTCCAGGAACTGTTCGTCATTGAGCAGTTCTTGTGAAACTGCCCAGAGGACCTCCAGCAGTTGCTCCGTGACTGGAAACTGAAGGGGGCTTTTGCTACAGCCACCCTGGCAGACGAGTATGCCAATATCATGGTGCCTGAGCCAAAGAAGCCTGCCAGCAGCACCTGGAGAGGGGGTAAGCCCAATCTTGCCCCTGTTTCCCCAGCCCCCAGAGTGCAAGGGGTGTACCCCCCTGCTGCCCTCTCCAGGCCAGACACAGAACTTAGATGTTGTCATCACTGCAACCAGCCGGGACACTTCAAGGCTGCATGTCACCAGCATCATAAAGGCCTCATCCCTGTCCCAGGTACCGTCCACTGTTTTATGTGTGGGCGAAGGTGTTGGGAGGTCCATGGACAATTACCAACCCGTCACCATCGGCCGCTCAGCGGTCATGGGACTGCGGTACACAGGCGCTGAACGAACACTGGTACGTCCTGAGGTGGTGTCCCCTCAAGACTTGGTACTGGGGAAAATCTTTTCCGTCTCCGGAATTGGAGGCGTGGAACCGGCGCTGCCTGTCAAAAGGTGTTTTTGTACTGGGGCGCCGGGAGGGTAATGCAGGAGGTGGGAGTAACGCCATATAATCCTGCCAATGTGTTACTTGGGACCGATTTGGGGCGGCTAGTGTCTCAGTATGTGGCCACTGAACTGTTGTGAATTCTGTTCTCGAACTCCCTCCTGTGGTTATGAATGGTACTTCGGCGAGTTCTGTCCATGGACTTCCTCTGGTGGCTGAGTGGAGATGCTGGTTCTGAGGTTCCTTCCTCAGCTGACCTCGTTTAGTCCTAGGCTGGCTGCTCTATTTAACTCCACTCAGATCGTTACTTGATGCCAGCTGTCAATGTCCTAGTACTGGTTCAGTTCTCTTGGATCTTTCAGATGACCTGTCTACTTCAGCAAAAGCTAAGTCCCTGCTAGCTTATTTGTTTATCACTGTTTTCTTGTCCAGCTTGCTATCATGATTTTGCCTTGCTAGCTGGAAGCTCTGGGATGCAGAGTGGCACCACCGTGCCGTGAGTCGGTGCGGGGGTCTCTTTTGCACACTCTGCGTGGTTTTTTGTTTAGTTTTCTATGCTGACCGCAAAGATACCTTTTCTATCCTCAGTCTGTTTAGTTAAGTCTGGCCTCCTTTGCTGAAACCTATTTCATTCCTGTGTTTGTGACTTCCATCTTAACTCACAGTCAATATGTGTGGGGGGCTGCCTTTTTCTTTGGGGAATTTCTCTGAGGCAAGGTAGGCTGTATTTTCTATCTTTAGGGGTAGTTAGCTCTTAGGCTGTGAAGAGGCGTCTAGGCAGAGTCAGGTACGCTCCACGGCTATTTCTAGTTGTTGTGATAGGATTAGGGGTTGCGGTCAGCAGAGCTCCCACTTCCCAGAGCTTGTCCTGTATTACTAGTTTGCTCATCTGGTCATTTCGAGTGCTCCTAACCACCAGGTCATCATAACACTGAACCCCCCAAGTTCGGGTCCCCAAGAATGTCATGACTACTGTGAATGCCGATGTGTTGAATGTGCCTCCAACAGTAGAGGAGGGAATGAAACCTGATGGTAATCCATGCACTGACACCACACACACAGGGCTCATAGTGAGGACAGGTGGGGAGACTGTAGGGGAGAGCTCAGAGGTGGAGGGAGGGGCTGGTATGGGCAGTGTAGGGCCCCTAAGTGAATCCAGCCTGCTGAGTCTAGGGCCTCTGCAGGAAGAGGAACAGGCCATGGGGGGAGGGGGCGTCCCGGGAGAGGAGCCACCAGGTAAGACCCCAGGGCAGGAGTTTCCCATACCCGGGATGTCAGGAGGCCAGGGATGTCTGCCTGACCCGGCGACTTGGGCACAGCGGTCGTGGCTGCTGTCAGCAGGAGTGGGAGCGCCGGAGCCCAAGGAGCCTCGCAGAGGTCTGACTGCTTCCCCCTCTCCGACCAAGTGGCTGCCGAGTCAGACAGCGGCCAGGAGACAGATCCCGGGAAGCTGACAGCGGATGTGGCGGTGTCGTCCATTCTTGCCACCTCGAGTCAGGGATTTCAGGCAGCGTTGGAAGCTGACGCTAGCCTGAAAGCTCTCAAGGAGCAGGCGGCACAGCCTCCCAGGGAGTCAGACCGCGAGCGGGTGGTCTGGGACCAGGGACGGCTGTACCGGGTAACGGTCCAGCAGGGTTCACTGGAGGCGTGGCCCAGGGACCAACAGTTAGTGGTACCCTATCCGTTCAGGGCGGAATTGTTGCGGATAGCACACGAGATTCCCATGGCCAGACACCTAGGGATCGCTAAAACCAGGGCCAGGCTAGCGCAGCATTTCTACTGGCTTGGAATGAGGACCGAGGTAATTGCCTACTGCCATTCGTGTGACACCTGTCAGAGGGTGGGGAAGGCGGTGCGGTGCCCCAAAGCCCCACTTGTAACTGCCCATCATTGAAGAGCCTTTCTCGAGGGTGGCTGTGGATCTCATTGGAGCTTTGTCCACTCCCAGCCATTCCGGAAAATGCTTCATATTAACGGTAGTATCAGGACTAAGGAAGTGGACCCTCTGGGTCACGGCTTCAGAGCCCCCGAGGACGAGTGAACCAGATGATGCCACCCCCTATACAGGGAGAGTTAGGGACAGGCCCAAGGAGGGTGAAGCCGCAACTGCCGGAGCAAAATGGACAACTGAAGATAGAACAAAGAAACAACGGAAGACAGGGGAAAGACGGAGTTACTGAAGAGACTAGAATGGCGGAGGTACTGGACAGATGGAGGCAGCAAAGACAAAGTACTGACCGGTAGGATGGACGCACATGTAAGATGGAAACAAGGAGACTCTAGACTGGCAGGAACGGCAGGCACGCAGGATTGGGAGGAACACAGGATCGTCAGGATACAGCAGGAATACCGGACTGGAAGGCACGGCAGGAACACAGGACTGGCAGGACATGGCGGGAACACAGGACTGGCAGGACACGATGGGAACACAGGACTGGCAGGAACACAGGACTGGCAGGACACGGTGGGAACACAGGACTGGCAGGACACGGCGGGAACACAGGACTGGTAGGAACACAGGACACGGCAGGAACACTGGGCTGGCAAGGTACGGCAGGAACACAGGACTGGCAGGGACGGCAGGAACACAGGACTGGCAGGACACGGCGGGAACACAGGACTGGCAGGACACGGCGGGAACACAGGACTGGCAGGACACGGCGGGAACACAGGGCTGGCAAGGTATGGCAGGAACACAGGACTGGCAGGGATGGCAAACAGACAGTCAGAGTCACAGGTTAGGATGCAAGGAACGGAGCCTAGGAACCTAAGGTGACGCTGGCACAAAGCCAGTGAACGCAATAGACACAAAGGCGTTTGAGCAGGGCAGGCACTGGAAAGAAGTACCCGATGGGTGCCGCTATATTGGAGGGGGAGCCGCCGGGTCACGACCTCCCAGAAGCCCCAGCGATGAGAGGAGCGCGTCTGCTCATGCGCGGACCGCTGAACGGACGAGCGACAGAGAAGCTGGAAGATGAAGAGCAGGAGGGAGCATCGGGAGCACGCCAGCCGGACAGGTAAGTATAAGGAAGCGGCGTAACAGGTAGTGGACTATGCCACCCGGTACCCGGAGGCGGTAGCTTTGTCTTCCATTCGGGCTGACAAAGTGGCCACTGCCTTACTGAAGATCTTCTCCAGAGTGGGGTTTCCCCAGGAAATGCTCACCGACCGAGGGACCCAGTTCATGTCACAGCTGATGGAGTCTCTCTGTAAGCAGTGTAGCGTTTCACCTACTACGTGTCTTGGGGGACACTCGCTTGGCACGGGATTAACGCACTCAGGCACGGATTTCTTACAAAAACACAGTCTCTTAGGTTTATTTCACAACACTATAAACCACATCCTCAGGAACTTAGCAACAGCCTGAACACTGTCTGTACATATTCAGCATTACCACAGTCCCTCACTGACCCCGGTCAGCATGACACACGGACCCGTCCGTTACCTGTTGGCGACCTTCACAGGTTCCTGGACGCCTCTTGTCCTCAGAGGTGTCCCATACACAATGTCTCTCTCTTTCTCTCTCTCTGACCCCGGTCAGTATAACACGGATCCCTTTCCGTTACCTGTTGGTGCCGCACAGGTTCTCGGATACCTCTCTTCCTCAGAGGTATCCTACAGACGTTCTCACTGACCCCGGTCAGTATTACCCACGGTTATCAGGCCATTCCACACACTGGCCTGTGCCAGGTCCAAAGCCCCACCATGTGCTCTTCAGGGAGATGACACTCCCAACACAAAGGCTCTCCAGTGTTGTGAACTCTGTTTTCGGGCTCCCTCTTTTGGTCACAGGTGGTATTGCGTGAGTTTTTTTTGGGGGCTCCCCCTGGTGGCTTTGTTTGTTATCTTGCGGGTCTGTGGCTGAATCAGCTGCCTCGTTATTCTCTAGGGAGGTTCCTATTTAGCTCTGCTTCACCTCCACTTGTTGCCGGCTGTCGATGTATTCAGTGCTATTCTGATTACTCCTGACTGTCTTGGTTTTCTGTCTCTTCATGAGAAGCTAAGTTCTGTTTGATTATTTTTTGCTCATCTGTCTGCAATATGATTTCTGTTTATGATGAGTTTAGTCCAGCTTGCTAATATGTGATTTCTTGCTGCTGGTAAGCTCTGGGGTACGGAGTTGCTTCCCCCGCACTGTTAGTTGGTGCGGGGGCTCGAGCAATCTCTGCGTGGATATTTTGAATAGGGTTTTTCATTGACCGCACAGTTCTCTTCCTATTTTCTGCTATCTAGTGTTAGTGGGCCTCATTTGCTAAATCTATTTCATCTCTGCGTATGTGCTTTCCCCTTAACTCATCGTTAATATTTGTGGGGGGCTTTTCTATATCTTTGGGGTAATTTCTCTGAGGCAAGTGAGGACTTACTTTCTCTCTAGGAATAGTCAGTTTCTCAGGCCGTGACGAGACGTCTAGGATTTCCAGGTAACGTTCCACGGCTGCCTATAGTTGTTTGCGGATAGGATCAGGTTACGGTCAATTCAGTTACGACTTCCCCAGAGCTAGTCGTCGGTTCAGTTTCTTAGCTAGTCCGATTTGCGATCCTTGCCACTAGGATCATAACACTCCAGGACCTTCCAGCACAGACCATTCAGGTCCACACTCAGAGACCATGTGACCAGACCTCAGTCACATTATATGGTTGTAACCATGGGAGTGTGTGTGACTAGTTTAACCCGCCCATCTCTCAGAACTAGCCCTGCCAGCCTCCCTAGTTAAACAACACAATTTACTTGTAGGACTACAGGTCCCAGAACATCCTTACTTCAGGCTGACAGTGCAGAGTTTCTTCCTCTGCGACATACATACCGGCCATTCACAATCATGCCGGACTTTGACTCATCACCACAGTTATATCTGCGATTGCCATGCATTCCTACGGCCTCCATGCACACTTCTATACGCCTCCATGCACACTCTGGGAAGCCCATACAGCGCCCCCTACCTGTAACAGAGGTCACGACACCACAGCAGATACAGGTGCAACATCTGGAAGCCAGCCCGTATCACCCACAGACCAATGGCCTGTGTGAGCGGTTCAATGGCACCTTAAAGCAGATGCTTAAAATGTTGGTCGACTCCCACCGGAGAGACTGGGAGCGGTATCTCCCACACCTTCTATTTGCCTACCTGGAGGTTCCACAGGCCTCAACGGGGTTCTCCCCCTTTGAGCTCCTGTATAGGCGACGTGTACGGGGGCCCCTTGCCCTGGTGAATGAAGCATGGGAAGGAGATTTGGCAACCCCTGGAGTGTCGGTCATTGAGTATGTTGTGCGCTTCCGGGACAGAATGATGGCCTTGACACGGCTGGTGCATAACAATATGGCCCAGGCCCAAGCTGACCAGAAGCGGTGGTACGACCAGACTGCTTGTGAGGACCTACCAGGTGGGTCAAAAGGTGTGGGTACTGGTCCCAGTCCCACAAAACAAGCTTCAGGTGGCCTGGAAGGGCCCATACCTCGTGCACCAGCAGCTTAACGCTGTCACCTATCTGGTCACCCTGAAACACGCCCATGGAAGGAGGAAGTCCTTCCACGTGAACATGATGGAGGCACATCATGAGCAGGAGGCTTGTGCCCACTTAGTGGGCAACCTTCCAGAGGAAGGTGAGGTAGAAGCCCTCCTGGATCTGCTCACCCAAGCCAAGACGGGTGGATCCATTGAGGATGTGGGGTTTTGGCCACCAGCTCTTGGAGAACCAACGTTCCCAGCTGGGGGTCACCCTACACCCCTTTCGGGGGCTGTTCAGCAGCCTGCCCGGAAGGACTGAGGCAGCCGTCCATGAGGTGGACACCGGCAATCACCCCCCGATCCGGCGTTCAGCATATCGGATCTCTCTCGAGGTGCAGCAGCACATGCGCCAAGAGATAGACGAGATGCTGAAGCTGGGGGTGATCCAAGCGTCCAACAGCGCGTGGGCTTCGCCTGTAGTCCTCGTCCCTAAAAAGGACTGAAGTGCGTGGTTCTGCATGGACTACCGGGGGCCCAGCGCTGTGACGGTCACCGATAAGTACCTAAGTACCCAATGCCACTCATTGATAACCTGCTCGATCAGCTGGCCGGGGCCAAGTACCTGACCATCATCGATCTGAGCAGGGGATACAGGGGATGAATGCTCCTCCTTTATAACCCCATTTGGACTGTAGGAGTCCACGGTGATGTCTTTCAGCATGAAGAATGCCCCTGCCACTTTTCAGTGGATGGTCAACACGGTGCTCGAGGGACTGGAAGGGTATGCGACCGCATACCTGGATGACATTGCCATCTTCAGTCCCACCTGGGAGGATCACCTAGAACACCTGGCGCAGGTGCTCGGGCGGATCCAGCGAGCAGGCTTGACCATTATGCCAGCTGGGTATGAGTGAGGTCCACTACCTGGGACACCGGGTAGGTGGGGGAGCTCTAAAGCCAGAGCCCAGGCAGGTAAATGCCATCACCTCCTGGCCCTCCCCCAGGACCAAGAAGCAGGTTATGTCCTTCTTGGGGACTGCCAGGTACTATAGGAGGTTTGTTCCACACTATAGTACCCTGGCCAAGCCCCTGACGGACCTCACCAAGAAGAAGCTACCCGTCGCAGTCAACTGGACAGTCGCCTGCGAGACAACTTTCCAGGTGCTCAAAACCGCCCTTTCTAGCTCTCTTGTACTACAGGCAGCGGACTTCACGCAGCCATTCGCAGTACAGACTGACGCCAGCGACTTTGGCCTCGGTGCTGTGCTCAGCTAGGTTGACAATATGGGTCATGAACACCCCGTTTTGTACCTGAGCCGGAAGCTCCTGCTGAGGGAAGTGGCCTATTCCATGATGGAGAAGGAATGTCTGGCAATTGTATGGGCCCTGCAGCTTCTGCAGCCATACTTGTACGGACGTCAATTCAATGTGGAAACAGACAACCCCCTCAGCTGGTTACACACGGTCTCTGGGACGAATGGGAGGCTGCTACGCTGGAGCCTCGCTCTCCAGCAGTATATCTTCACTATTCGCCACCGAAGAGGCAGAGACCATGGTAACGCTGATGGGTTGTCCCGGCAACAAGGAGAAGGTGCTGAAGGGTGTATGGGGGAACACAGGAATGTGATACCCCCTAGCGCCCTCTAAAACAGGGAGGTGTGAAGAAGGGAGCAGCTGCCATCTTGTATATGGGGCATAATGCTGGCCACCTATCAGAGATTGGCCTGACTCCATTTTATCTCATATCAGAATTCACCTGGTCACATGTCTGACGGGACATGAGCACTGCTGGCCCCCACCTTCTCCCTACTTGAATGAAGACCCTTTAGTATGGTAATGGACTGAGACCAGTGTAGCAGGCAGATGGCACTTCAAAGCTTGAATGAGGAAGCCACGCCAGCAGGGGGCATGGAGGTGCCTGGGGGCTCAATTAAAGCATACATGTCAGATGGCTACAGGAGGACACGTCTATTGTCTACCCAGCCGGACCATCTACAACATGAAATTATGAATTATGGACGCATAGTCCGATGTACAGGCTCATAAAAAATATCCTCATAGCCCTGAAGAAATTGCGCAGCTGACAGTGCAACTCCCGGGTCAGTGAGCGTTCTGGAACCTGAGATATAGAGATCAGCCTCCCACAGTGATCGAATGGGTCCAGGTTTGATCCCTGTACGACTGGCAGAGCAAACCACATGCGCTGGTACCGCCCGTGTACTGATCCGATCATCCTCAGAGAAGTTATTCCATTTATTAGGTACTGGGAATAGATTCTGCAGGGAAGCTGAGGGGTGAAGATTGTTAGCCCACCTAGGTAGAGGGGGGGAGGGACACAGAAGGAATAAGAGCTGAGGACACATGGAGAGTCAGACAACAGAAGAAGAAGATGATGAAATAAGGAACAGGGCATATGCCAGCCAGAGGGGAGCAAGCACATGCTTTTTGAGGGCTTTCTGGCAACTAGAAGTCTTGTCCCTGTGGAACGCAGAGCTCCTCAGCCTCCACAAGCGACCTTCAACCTGGTAAATTGACCTCCAGCTTTATGCCTCTAAGCCTTGTACTATTATTGTTATATTTTACTCTGACTGTAACTCTTTGTTTATTTTTACTGTATATTTCTTGTAATTATCTAGTGCGCCCTTAAGGCAAATAAACCATAAATTAATTTTGGGCTGATCCTTTTATTCTGATGGCGAATCCTAGAATACCCAGCGTGGGTAACAGGGCAGTCTCCCCGGCTGCCATTTGCTCTAGGTGCAGTTCCCTCATTGATCTGAGAGACAAAGGGGGTGCCGGAGAGCAGAGCCTGTGTTGTTACGTCACGGATTGGTGATGTGGGAGGAACCAGTTTTCTTGACACCTCACATATGTCAAATCCTGCCCATTCGTTGGTTATGTGCGGAGGCTGACCGGAATACCGACGGGCATGCTGTAGCTGGTATTTAACTAGTGTCCCTGCTGCTCACAAAACCTTGCCAACATATGTTGACAAGGTTTTGCCTTTGACACAGTGGACTACTCCCTATTACTACAGACCCTCTCATCTCTTGGCACCACAAACTTGGCCCTATCTTGGATCTCGTCATACCTAACAGACCGGACATTCAGCGTCTCCCACTCACACACCACCTCCTCACCTCGCCCCCTATCTGTCGGAGTCCCACAAGGTTCAGTCCTTGGGCCCCTGCTCTTCTCCATTTACACCTTTGGCCTGGGACAGCTCATAGAATCTCATGGCTTTCAGTATCACCTCTATGCTGATGACACACAGATCTACCTCTCTGGACCAGATATCACCTCCCTACTAACCAGAATCCCACAATTTCTGTCTGCTCTTTCATCTTTCTTCTCTGTTAGATTTCTAAAACTTAATATGGACAAAACAGAATTCATCATCTTTCCACCATCTCACTCAACTTCCCCAACATTCCTATCCATTAAACTAAATCGCTGCTCACTCTCCCCAGTCCCACAAGTTCGCTGCCTCGGGGTAATCTTTGAATCTGATCTCTCCTTCAAATCACATATCTAAGCCCTTTTTACTTCCTGCTGACTTCAGCTCAAAAATATTTCCTGGATCCATATATTCCTCAACTAAAAATCTGCAAAAAGCCTAGTCCATGCACTCATCATTTCCCGCCTTGACGACTAACCTCCTGCTCTGTGGCCTCCCTTCTAATACTCTCGCAACCCTCCAATCTATTCTAAACTCTGCTGCCCGACTAATCCACTTATACCCCTGCTATTTCCTGGCCTCTCCCCTCTGTCAATCCCTTCACTGGCTCCCCATTTCCCATAGACTCCAGTTCAAAACCCTAACCATGGCGTACAAAGCCATCCACAACCTGTCTCCTCCATACATCTGTGACCTTGTCTCCCTGTACTTACCTGCACACAACCTCTGATCCTCACAAGATCTCCTTCTCTACTTCCCTCTTATCTCCTTTTCCCACAATCACTTACAAAATTTCTTCCATGCATCCCCCCTACTCTGGAACTCTCTACCCCAACATATCAGACTCTCGTGTACCGTGGAAAACTTCAATAGGAACCTGGAGACCTACCTCTTCTGACAAGCCTACAACCTGCAGTAACAACCAAACCGCTACATGACCAGCTCTACCCTCGCCTATTGTATCCTCACCCATCCCTTGTAGATTGTGAGCCCTTGCGGTCAGGGTACTCTCTCCTCCTGAACCAGTCGTGACTTGTATTGTTTAAGATTATTGTACTGGTTTTTTATTATGTATACCCTTTTTTACAGGTAAAGAGCCATGGAATAAATGGCGCTATAATAACAAATAATAATAAAAATATTTTGTGAATGTTTTTCCCAGCAATATGCGCTCCTGAAGGATGATGATGGAACTCGATATTCTCATTCAAGGATGATTTTTATTTCAAACTAAAATACAACCGGTTTCGACTTCTTGGAGTCTTCCTCAGGTATAATGTGATGCATGACATTATACCTGAGGAAGACTCCAAGAAGTCGAAACCGGTTGTATTTTAGTTTGAAATAAAAATCATCCTTGAATGAGAATATCGAGTTCCATCATCATCCTTCAGGAGCGCATATTGCTGGGAAAAACATTCACAAAGTGTTATCGCCTATGAAAGCACTGTTCAGTGCGCTCATCAGTTCCCAGATCTTTGCAGCAAACTGAGTGGAAAGAGGAATGGAGTGATCCATGGATTGGATCTATACACAGTATGTCAAGACACCAAAAAGGTGAGTGGATTCCCACTGAGTACACACCTTTGGAAACTAACTACTACACTCAGAAGTCTGCGCTTCCCATTTCTCTCCCTATAATCCCCTCTTGTTTTATAATAATAAAAATATGTAATGTGTAGTCCCAGAGCGTGGTCACGTTGCACACAAGCCTGTTAGCTAGTAATTGTAAGAGCTGCTGCGGCAGGTGTAACTGACTTGCAGAAATGCTAGAGCACATGCGGCATACCTTCCATACCATCACAATTACCTCAGGCAAATCTGGGTAGGTTTTCAGAAACCACTAAATCGCTAAGTTGAGCATATGGGCCAGGCATGGTATGTGTGCTAGTTTGCCAAGCTTTAGAGCCTCCACCAGATTACGGTCTGGTTGTAGATTCAGCGGAGAGAGCCATAAATATCTTGTCTGGTATACCCTTGCACAACTGCGGTGGTGTGCTTTTTGTCTCCTAAACAAATGAGTTTCAGCAGAGCCTGTTGCCGCTTCATTGCAGTGCAGTGCTTTCGGTTTGTGACTAATATGGGCTTCAATTCAGAAAAGGAGGATGAAGCCCTCCAAAATTTATAATAATAATTTTATTTATATAGCGCCAACATATTCCGCAGTGCTTTACAAATTATAGAGGGGACTTATTTATGAGTAAGGGCTGCCTGATGGCCCTTCAAAATGTATGACTGTAAATATAAAATGCATGTAAAAATGTATGAGTGTGAGGTGGAGGAAACCCTGATGGAACTATGTCATATGTGCCACCCCAGGGTCCGACTCAGTCCCGGCCTCAACAAGGTTCACCTAGTGTGCCATCAGGGAAATGTAGCATCCCTGGCCACAAGCACTTGTTAATGTGTCGGTCATTATGTAGACCTTTACAGTAACTGTGTTGTTCAGGGCATGGGTGATGTTATGGGACACGTGCTGGTGTAAGGCGGGAGCGGCACATCGGGAAAAATAGTGGCAGCTGGGGACCGAGTTCCAAGGCGTAGTCACCACCATGAGGTTGCGGCGGAAAGCCTCAGTGTCCACAAGCCTAAACATCAACACTTCCAGGTTAAGTATTCTGGCAACGTGCCCTTTTAGTATTCGGGCCTTTGGGTGGATGGCCTGCTTATTTTCTTTTGCATTACAAGGTCTGTGGTAGGGATAGCTGAATGCTGAGCTGGGCCAAATAAGTAAATGTGGTTGCTGATGGTACTTGTGAATGAGCAACAACAGATGCAGGGTGGGAGGCATCCGCAGCAGCATCCTGGACAGGGGATTGGCAAGCACTTACTGTAGCACAGGGGAAGAGGCAGTGGTGTCACAAGCAGAAACTGACTGTGTATCCAGGCGTTTGGCCCACATAGTCGGGTGCTTTGATGACAAGTGCCTGAACATGCTGAGGTGGTCAGACTGATAGTGCTTTGGCCCTTGCTCATCTTGGTATGGCACAGGTTCCAAATGACTGTTCTTTCATCATCTTCACTTTCTTTAAAAATGCTCCAGACCGATGAATACCTAACCCTTGGCCTGGGATCTTGCCATGTGTGGGTACTCTGGGGACCAGTTGACCCTCTTCTCACTCTGGCCACACAGCTGCCTCTTCCTGCCTGTTGCAGTTCTGCAGATCTCTCCTTCTATGCCCTGCTGTCCTCGCTCAGCATGGCACCTTCCTAGGTTGGGTCAGTGACTTCATTGTTCACCACCTTGTCTTCCATTTCCGCACTCTGGTTTTCCTGACTTGTTGACCTAACAACATCAATTGTTGGCAACTGTGTCTCATCATCATCTACCTCTTGAGACACTAATTGCCTTTCCCCACTGTCTTCTTCTGACCATGGCTGCTCAAATATTTGGGCATCACTAAGCATGACCTCCTAATGTCCCTGTTGAAAAGAGTGGAATGAAAGGCCATAATCAATAAATGGAATTGTAAAGAGCCCCTCAGAGTGTCCGAGTGTGGGATCACTTGTCTCCTGGGAGTCACCATGGTGGGAGGAAGGAGAATCAGTGTGAGAATTATGTGGTTCATAATGTGGTTCTTGGACTCTTGGCAGTGAGACTGGTCCATGTGGAAGACAAGGTGGTGCTGTTAAATATACTGGAAGCATTATCTCCCATCCAATCGATCACCTGTTTGCACTGTTCCGGTTTCAAAAGTGGTATCCCGCGCCTCTATGTGTAATAATTATAGGGGATAACTCAGGAGACTCTTTGCGTGGAACAAGACAACTGCAGGACACAGTTTTATAAGTGGTAAAGTCTATATTATCACACGGTGATTCAAACAGGTGCAGAGAGAAACTCAAGTCCACAACACTTGGTGTAAATATTAAACTCAGCTTAAACAGTCTATAGGGAACTTCAGAGGAAAATGCAATCACGCAGAAAGTCTATGAAGCACAGTTATTCTTGAGGATACTTGACACAAATAAGTCCTTGTTTTAGTCCAAACATAGATAGATATGCTTATAAGGCAGTTCAAGCAATGTCTTATCTCAACCAGGAAGGCCTGGGTGATAATCTCAGGTTTAAGCAGAGCAGCAACAGCTTACATGTCCAGCAAATGCAGATGGGAGTAAACACGAGCAGCAGATGAAGGAGGATTACTGGAAACTCAGAGCAGAGTAGCAGGATCACCACACAGGTTCAAAGGAGCAAGTATATAGCCAGGGAGTCATCAGAGTCAGGAGCTGGATACAAGGCAGAATACTCTAGCACAGACTGAAGGCTGGGGTGGAGTTTTATAGCAGGAAGACACAGTGCACATGAGACCAAAGATGCCATCTTGGAAAAGGGCAGTAATGCACAAAAGGTAATAAAAATGTTCAGAGTCCTGACACTATGGAAAGCGGGACAGGAAGCTAAGTCTTGTGGATTATCGTGTTTGTTGTGCTCCCACCTGCAAACTGGTGTTATTTTTTTAAATAAAATATGCAGCCAGTAGAATGAATTTAGCGTGAAGGCCACATGCTGACCCTCCAAAAGTATAAAAGATAAGTCTGGGCCAAATCAGGCCTTGTTCATTTTGAGAACAGTCAGCCTGTCAGCATTTTCAATTAACAGGCGGATGGGCCTATCAGTTAGTATGCCCACCCGGTGGGACTAAAAACACACGGAATCAACTTAAGCATGGAGGGAGCAGTGAATGCGGCCTACGAGCCTCTGATTTGGCTCCAGTCAGGGGCAGCGAAAATTAGGAGTGAGGGTTGCCTGATGGCCCTCCAATATTTATGACTGTTGGCCCTCCAAAATGTATGACTGAGAGCTGCATGATGGCCCTCTAAAAATTTGGAGCGATGGCTGCTTGATAACCCTGTGATATGGTGTTGGAGAAGAAGGACAAGAAAAAATACTAACCCATAAACTGTATACCTTTTATGGGTGAAAAGGAGTGCATGTGAATCCACCAGAAAAAAAAAATTGAATTGCCTTTATGTTCCGTGTTCCGCTGCTGTCATCCGGTGGGGTTGAGAAGTCTGGGCCAATCTGGGCCTTGTTCATTTCAAGAGCAGTCATCCTGTCAACATTTTCAGATGCGCCTTTTAGTTATACTCTCAACGGCACTAAAAACCCACAGAATCAACTTAACCCCCTTAATGACCTGGCCATTTTTTGCAATTCTGACCAGTCTCCCTTTATGAGGTAATAACTCAGGAACGCTTCAACGGATCGTAGCGATTCTGAGATTGTTTTTTCATGACATATTGGGCTTCATGTTAGTGGTAACTTTAGGTCGATAATTTTTGCGTTTATTTGTGAAAAAAATGGAAATTTGGCGAAAATTTTGAAAATGTAGCAATTTTCAAATATTTATTCTGTTAAACCTGAGAGTTATGTGACACAAAATAGTTAATAAATAACATTACCTACATGTCTACTTTACAACAGCACAATTTTGGAAACAACATTTTTTTGCTAGGAAGTTATAAGGGTTAAAATTTGACCAGAGATTTCTCATTTTTACAGCAAAATTTACAAAACCATTTTTTTAGGGAACACCTCACATTTGAAGTCAGTTTGAGGGCTCTATATGGCTGAAAATACCCAAAAGTGACACCATTCTAAAAACTGCACCCCTCAAGGTGCCCAAAACCACATTCAAGAATTGTATTAACCCTTCAGGTGTTTCACAGCAGCGGAAGCAACATGGAAGGAAAAAATGAACATTTAACTTTTTAGTCACAAAAAACATATTTTAGCAACAATTTTTTTATTTTACCAAGGGTAAAAGGAGAAACTGGACCCCGAAAGTTGAGGTCCAATTTGTCCTGAGAACGCCGATACCCCATATCTGGGGGGGGAACCACTGTTTGGGCGCACGACAGGGCTCGGAAGGGAAGGAGCGCCATTTGACTTTTTGAATGAAAAGTTTGCTCCAATCTTTAGCGGACACCATGTTGCGTTTGGAGAGCCCCTGTGTGCCTAAAGATTGGAGCTCCCCCACAAGTGACCCCATTTTGGAAACTAGCTTCCCAAAGGAACTTATCTAGATGCATAGTGAGCACTTTAAACCCTCAGGTGCTTCACAAATAGATCCATAAAAATGAAAAGTACTTTTTTTTCACACAAATGTTCTTTTAGCCTCAATTTTTTCATTTTTACATGGGCAACAGGATAAAATAGATCCTAAAATTTGTTTGGCAATGTCTCCTGAGTATACCGATACCTCATATGTGGGGGTAAACCCCTGTTTGGGTGCACGGCAGGGCTCGGAAGGGAAGGAGCGCCATTTGACTTTTTGAATGGAAAATTAGCTCCAATCGTTAGCGGACACCATGTCGCGTTTGCAGAACCCCTTTTTGCCTAAACATTGGAGCTCCCCCACAATTGACCCCATTTTGGAAACTAGACCCCCCAAGGAACTTATGTAGATGTGCGGTGAGCACTTTGAACCCCAAAGTACTTTACAGAAGTTTATAACGCAGAGCCGTGAAAATAAAAAAATCATTTTTCTTTCTTCAAAAATGATTTTTTTAGCCCGCAATTTTTTATTTTCACAAGGGTAACAGGAGAAATTGGACCCTAAAAGTCGTTGTCCAGTTTGTCCTGAGTACGCTGATACCTCATATATGGGGGGGAACCACTATTTGGGCACACGTCGGGGCTCGGAAGGGAAGTAGTGACGTTTTGAAATGCAGACTTTGATGAAATGGTCTGCGGGCGTCACATTGCGTTTGCAGAGCCCCTAATGTGCCTAAACAGTAGAAACCCCCCACAAGTGACCCCATTTTTGAATCTAGACCCCCCAAGGAACTTATCTAGATGTGTGGTGAACATTTTCAACCCCCAAGTGCTTCACAGAAGTTTATAACGCAGAGCCGTGAAAATAAAAAATCAGGAGAAATTGGACTCCAAAAGTTGTTGTCCAGTTTGTCCTGAGTATGCTGTGCGGGTAAACCACTGTTTGGGCACACGTCGGGGCTCGGAAGGGAAGGAGCACCAGTTGACTTTTTGAACTCAAGATTGGCTGGAATCAATAGTGGCGCCATGTCGCGTTTGGAGACCCTCTGATATGCCTAAACAGTGGAAACCCCTCAATTCTAACTCCAACACTAACCCCAACACATCCCTAACCCTAATCCCAACTCTAACCATGACCCTAATCACAACCCTAAACCCAACACACCCCTAACCACAACCCTAACCCCAATACACCCCTAACCCTAATTCCAACCATAACCCTAACCACAAGCCTAACCCCAACACACCCCTAACCCTAATCTTAACCCTAATTCCAAACCTAAGCCCAATTCCAACCCTAACTCTAAATCCAACCCTAAGGCTGTGTGCCCACGTTGCGGATTTGTATGCGAGTTTTCCACACCGGTTTTGAAAAATCCGCAGGTAAAACGCACTGTGTTTTACCTGCGGATTTCCTGTGCGGATTTCACCACCGGATTCCTATACAGGAACAGGTGTAAAATGCTGCGGAATCCGCACAAAGAATTGACATCCAGGTGGTATGGTATTGTGCACCATGGGCACAGCGGATTTGGTTTTCCATAGGTTTACATGGTACTGTAAACGTGATGGAAAACTGCTACGAATCCGCAGCGGCTAATCTGCTGTGGATCCGCAGCCAAATCTGCACCATGTGCACATAGCCTAATTCTAACCGTAACCCTAATTCTAACCGTAACCCTAATTCTAACCGTAACCCTAACCCTAATTGCAACCCTAACCACAATCCTAACCCTAACCCTAGTTCTTACCCTAACCCTAGTTCTAACCCTAGTGGAAAAATAAAAATAAATATAATTTTCTTTATTTTATTATGTTCCCTACCTATGGGTGTCATAAAGGGGGGGTTTATTTACTATTTTTTTATTTTGATCACTGTGATATGATCTATCACAGTGATCAAAATGAATGAACGAATCTGCCGTCCGGCAGATTCAGCGGGCGCACTGCGCATGCGCCCGCCATTTTGGAAGATGGCGGCGCCCATGCAGAAGACGGACGGACACCGGGAGGAACACCGGAGCTCGGTAAGTATGAGGGGGTGGGAACGGAGCACGGGGGGAGCGGACAGGAGGATGGAGGGGAGCAGAGGACAGGATGGAGGACGGAGGGGAGGAGGGCGGGGGCAGATCGCGGTCTCCAGCCATGACCGATGGTATTGCAGCATTGGCCATGGCTGGATTGTAATATTTCACCAATTTTCATTACACATGAAATGCCACATAGGCGTCACAGGTCGGATTGGCACCGACTTTCATGACGCCTACGTGGCGCACAGGTCGGGAAGGGGTTAAGCAGGGAAGGAGCAGTGACAGCGGCCTATGGACCTCAGATTTGACTCAACTCTCTGTAAAATAAAAATAAAGATGCATTCATACAATGGTAGAAAGGCCCAAATGCTCTTCTTGTGCACCAGGATCTGTTGGTGAAGTTTCCCCTATATGGTTCTTTAATTTTCATTGTCAAAGGTCTCCAGGGAGAAAAAAAAATTGTTTTGGAACCCCTTCTGAAATCTGTTTGACGACTCTGGGCTGCCTGATGCCCTAAGTCGACATAGGAGGAACTGCTGCCTTCCTTTGTAAGGAGGAAGACCGGACTGTGGGTACCTGTGCTAGGTCCGGAACTGTCGAGGCTGCGTCCCTTGTTTCCCGGGTGAAGGCAAAAAGGACCGGACCGGGGCTCTGACCCGGGAGCTGGGGGTGGTTAAAAAGGGAAAGCGCGCGCAGCGTCGGGGAGTTTCCCACCAGCTGTGAGAGGGGCAAGGTGCGTTTGCAGCATGCTCCGTGAGGTGGGCAGCCGGGCCGAAACGAAACAGGGCGTGGCATATGCCAGGACGCTGCCAGGGCCTGCCACAGTGACAGAGAGAGCCGGGAGTCCTGTACAGCTGAGCGCTGCATGTAAGCTTAAGAGCCAAAGCAGGGTGCAGGACTGTTTGTTGCTGCCTACATTGTCACACCGTTCGATCAGGACCCTGGCAGTATTGCAGCCTTGCCTGCGTTGGCAGCAGCCACTTATGGACTAGGGTGTTGTGAATTCCGTTCTCGGACTCCCTCCTGTGGTCATGAATGGTACTTTGGTTAGTTCTGCTCTTGGACTCCCTCTGGTGGCTTTGAGCGGAACTGCTGGTCACTGAGGTTGGCTTTATCAGCTGCTCTCGTTTATTGCTATGTTGGCTTCCCTATTTAACTCCACTCAGATCGTTACTTCATGCCAGCTGTCAATGTTTCAGTATTGGTTCAGATCTCTCTTGGACTTCTCTGAGGACCTGTCTACTCCAGCAGAAGCTAAGTCTTTGCTAGTTCATTTGTTGTTACTGCTTCCTGAATATATTTCTTAGTACTGCTAATTTCTAGTCCAGCTTGCTATCATGATATTCCCTTGCTAGCTGGAAGCTCTGGGGGTGGGGGAGTCTTTTTGCTTACTCTGCGTGGTTTTTTGTAGTCTTTTGTGCTGACCGCATAGTTCCCTTTTCTATCCTCTGACTATTTAGTGAAGTCTGGCCTCCTTTGCTAAAACCTGTTTCATTCCTGTGTTTGTGACTTTCCTCTTAACTCACAGTCAATATATGTGGGGGTCTGCCTTTACCTTTGGGGAATTTTTCTGAGGCAAGGTAAGGCTTCTATTTCTATCTTTAGGTGTAGTTAGCTCTTAGGCTGTGAAGAGGCGTCTAGGGAGAGTTAGGTACGCTCCACGGCTATTTCTAGTGTGTGTGATAGGAGTAGGGTTTGCGGTCAGCAGAGTTCCCACTTCCCAGAGCTAGTTCCGATTTTGAGTTTACTCATCAGGTCATTCCGGGTGCTCCTAACCACCAGGTCCATAACAGTACAGCAGGCCATAAAGTGTTAATGCATCTCAAAAGAGGGATAAGAGAAGTTCTGAACCCATTTTTTTTTCTTTGCAGTGTGTTTTGTCTCTCTTTTCCCCTTAACCTCTGGGTGGTTCAGGACTCAGGTGTAGATATGGATATTCAAGGTCTGTCCTCTTGTGTGGATCATCTCACTGCAAGGGTACAAAGCATTCAAGATTATGTAGTTCAGAATCCGATGTTAGAGCCTAGAATTCCAATTCCTGATTTGTTTTCTGGGGATAGATCTAAGTTTCTGAATTTCAAAAATAATTGTAAAGTGTTTCTTGCTTTGAAACCCCGCTCCTCTGGTGACCCCATTCAGCAAGTTAAAATTATTATTTCTTTGGTGCGTGGCGACCCTCAAGACTGGGCATTCTCCCTTGCGCCAGATCCTGCATTGCTTAATGTAGATGCGTTTTTTCTGGTGCTTGGATTGCTTTATGACGAACCGAATTCAGTGGATCAGGCAGAGAAAATCTTGCTAGCTTTGTGTCAGGGTCAGGATGAAGCGGAGATATATTGTCAGAAGTTTAGAAAATGGTCTGTGCTTACTCAATGGAATGAGTGTGCCCTGGCAGCAATTTTTAGAAAGGGTCTTTCTGAAGCCCTTAAGGATGTTATGGTGGGATTCCCCATGCCTGCTGGTCTGAATGAATCAATGTCCTTGGCCATCCAAATTGATCGGCGTTTGCGCGAGCGCAAAATTGTGCACCATTTGGCGGTGTCCTCTGAGCAGAGGCCGGAGCTTATGCAATGTGATAGAACTTTGACCAGAACTGAACGGCAAGAACACAGACGTCAGAATAGGCTGTGTTTTTACTGTGGTGACCCCACTCATGCTATCTCTGATTGCCCTAAGCGCACTAAGCGGTTCGCTAGGTCTGTCACCATTGGTACTGTACAGCCTAAATTTCTTTTGTCTGTTACTCTGATTTGCTCTTTGTCATCCTACTCGGTTATGGCATTTGTGGATTCAGGCGCTGCCCTGAATTTGATGGACTTGGAGTTTGCCAGGCGCAGTGGTTTTTTCTTGGAGCCTTTGCAGTATCTTATTCCATTAAGGGGAATTGATGCCACGCCGTTGGCCAAGAATAAACCTCAGTACTGGACTCAGTTGACCATGTGCATGGCTCCTGCACATCAGGAGGATATTCGCTTTTTGGTGTTGCATAATTTGCATGATGTGGTCGTGTTGGGTTTGCCATGGCTACAGGTTCATAATCCAGTATTGGATTGGAAATCAATGTCTGTGTCTAGTTGGGGTTGTCAAGGGGTACATGGCGATGTTCCATTGGTGTCAATTTCTGCTTCCACTCCTTCTGAAGTCCCTGAGTTTCAGATTACCAGGATGTATTTGATGAGCCCAAGTCCAGTGTCCTACCCCCTCATAGGGATTGTGATTGTGCTATAAATTTGATTCCTGGTAGTAAGTTTCCTAAGGGCCGACTTTTCAATTTATCTTTGCCAGAGCACGCCGCTATGCGGAGTTATATAAAGGAGTCCTTGGAGAAAGGGTATATTCGCCAGTCTTCATCACCGTTGGGAGCAGGGTTCTTTTTTGTGGCCAAGAAGGATGGTTCTCTGAGACCCTGTATAGATTACCGCCTTCTCAATAAAATCACGGTCAAATTTCAGTACCCTTTGCCTCTGCTGTCTGATTTTTTTGCTCGGATTAAGGGGGCTAGTTGGTTCACCAAGATAGATCTTCGAGGGGCGTATAACCTTGTGCGTATTAAACAGGGCGATGAATGGAAAACAGCATTTAATACTTGGTTTATTATCCTGCGGGTCTGCTGGATCAGCTGCCTCGTTATTCACCAGGGAGGCTCCTATTTAGCTCTGCTTCACTTCCACTTGTTGCCGGCTGTCAATGTATTCTGTTGTGAATTTGGATTCTGGGCTCCCCCGGTGGCCACTGGTGGAATTGAACTGGTGTTGTCATCTTCTCTGTTCACCTGTTCCCATCAAGATGTGGGAGTCGCTATATAACCTTGCTGCTCTGTTAGTTGCTTGCCGGTCAACAATGTTATCAGAAGCCTCTCTGTGCTTGTTCCTGCTCCTAGACAACTACTAGATAAGTTGGACTCTTGTCCATGTTTGTTTTTGCATTTTTGTTCCAGTTCACAGCTGAAGTTTCGTTACTGTGTCTGGAAAGCTCTTGTGAACAGGAATTGCCACTCTGGTGTTATGAGTTAATGCCAGAGTTTTAAAGTAATTTCTGGATGGTGTTTTGATAGGGTTTTCAGCTGACCATGAAAGTGTCCTTTCTGTCTTCTGCTATGTAGTAAGTGGACCTCAAATTTGCTAAACCTATTTTCATACTACGTTTGTTATTTCATCTTAATTCACCGCCAATACATGTGGGGGGCCTCTGTCTCCTTTCGGGGTATTTCTCTAGAGGTGAGCTAGGACTAATATTTTCCTCTGCTAGCATTATTTAGTCCTCCGGCTGGTGCTGGGCATCTAGAATCAACGTAGGCATGCTACCCGGCCACTGCTAGTTGTGCGTTAGGTTTAGTTCATGGTCAGCTCAGTTCCCATCTTCCAAGAGCTAGTTCCTATATATGCTGATGCTATGTTCTCTTGCCATTGAGAACATGACAGTTTGACCGGCCCACTAAAGGGTTAAAATCCTTGGCTGAGAAAGGAGAGAAATAAGAAGTCTGCTGAGAATTTTTTTTTTTTTCTCCTTCTAATCTTTGAATGGCTCTGTGTCCACCTGTTTGTAATGGATCTTCAGAGTGTAACTGCAGGTTTGAATAATCTCGCCACGAAGGTACAAAATTTGCAAGACTTTGTTTGTCATGCACCTGTATCTGAGCCGAGAATTCCTTTGCCGGAATTTTTCTCGGGGAATAGATCTGGGTTTCAGAATTTTCGAAATAATTGCAAATTATTTTTGTCCCTGAAATTTCGCTCTGCCGGAGACCCTGCACAGCAGGTCAGGATTGTGATTTCCTTGCTCCGGGGCGACCCTCAAGACTGGGCTTTTTCATTAACACCAGGGGATCCTGCGTTGCTCAATGTGGATGCGTTTTTTCTGGCCTTGGGGTTGCTTTATGACGAACCTCATTTGGAGCTTCAGGCAGAAAAAACTTTGATGTCCCTATCTCAGGGGCAAGATGAAGCGGAAATTTACTGTCAAAGATTCCGTAAATGGTCTGTGCTTACTCAGTGGAATGAGTGCGCCCTGGCGGCGACTTTCAGAGAGGGTCTCTCTGATGCCATTAAGGATGGAGTGGTATTGTCAGCCGTTTCTCCAGACCTGCGGCGGGCCTTGCAGGAGTTTCAGGCGGATAGACCGGATCGTTGCCCACCTGATAAACTGTTTGTTCCTGATGATTGGACCAGTAGAGTCATCTCTGAGGTTCATTCTTCTGCGTTGGCAGGTCATCCTGGCATTTTTGGTACCAGGGATTTGGTGGCAAGGTCCTTCTGGTGGCCTTCCCTGTCACGAGATGTGCGAGGCTTTGTGCAGTCTTGTGACGTTTGTGCTCGGGCCAAGCCTTGTTGCTCTCGGGCTAGTGGATTATTGTTGCCCTTGCCTATTCCTAAGAGGCCTTGGACGCACATCTCGATGGATTTTATTTCAGATCTGCCTGTTTCTCAGAAGATGTCTGTCATCTGGGTGGTGTGTGACCGTTTCTCTAAGATGGTCCATTTGGTTCCTCTGCCCAAGTTGCCTTCTTCTTCCGAGTTGGTTCCTCTGTTTTTTCAAAATGTTGTTCGTTTGCATGGTATTCCTGAGAATATCATTTCTGACAGAGGGACCCAATTCGTGTCTAGATTTTGGCGGGCATTCTGTGCTAGGATGGGCATAGATTTATCTTTTTCGTCCGCTTTCCATCCTCAGACGAATGGCCAGACCGAGCGGACTAATCAGACCCTGGAGACATATCTGAGGTGTTTTGTGTCTGCTGACCAGGATGATTGGGTTGCTTTTTTGCCATTGGCGGAGTTCGCTCTCAATAATCGGGCCAGCTCTGCCACTTTGGTGTCCCCGTTTTTCTGTAATTCGGGGTTTCATCCTCGATTTTCCTCTGGTCAGGTGGAAACTTCGGATTGTCCTGGAGTGGATGCTGTGGTGGAGAGATTGCATCAGATCTGGGGGCAGGTGGTGGACAATTTGAAGTTGTCCCAGGAGAAGACTCAGCTTTTTGCCAACCGCCACCGTCGTGTTGGTCCTCGGCTTTGTGTTGGGGATTTGGTGTGGTTGTCTTCTCGTTTTGTCCCTATGAGGGTCTCTTCTCCTAAGTTTAAGCCTCGGTTCATCGGCCCGTATAAGATATTGGAGATTCTTAACCATGTTTCCTTCCGTTTGGACCTCCCTGCATCCTTTTCTATTCATAACGTTTTTCATCGGTCATTATTGCGCAGGTATGAGGTACCGGTTGTGCCTTCCGTTGAGCCTCCTGCTCCGGTGTTGGTTGAGGGTGAGTTGGAGTACGTTGTGGAGAAAATCTTAGACTCTCGTGTTTCCAGACGGAGACTCCAGTATCTGGTCAAGTGGAAGGGATACGGCCAGGAGGATAATTCTTGGGTGAATGCATCTGATGTTCATGCCTCTGATCTGGTTCGTGCCTTTCATAGGGCCCATCCTGATCGCCCTGGTGGTTCTGGTGAGGGTTCGGTGCCCCCTCCTTGAGGGGGGGGTACTGTTGTGAATTTGGATTCTGGGCTCCCCCGGTGGCCACTGGTGGAATTGAACTGGTGTTGTCATCTTCTCTGTTCACCTGTTCCCATCAAGATGTGGGAGTCGCTATATAACCTTGCTGCTCTGTTAGTTGCTTGCCGGTCAACAATGTTATCAGAAGCCTCTCTGTGCTTGTTCCTGCTCCTAGACAACTACTAGATAAGTTGGACTCTTGTCCATGTTTGTTTTTGCATTTTTGTTCCAGTTCACAGCTGAAGTTTCGTTACTGTGTCTGGAAAGCTCTTGTGAACAGGAATTGCCACTCTGGTGTTATGAGTTAATGCCAGAGTTTTAAAGTAATTTCTGGATGGTGTTTTGATAGGGTTTTCAGCTGACCATGAAAGTGTCCTTTCTGTCTTCTGCTATGTAGTAAGTGGACCTCAAATTTGCTAAACCTATTTTCATACTACGTTTGTTATTTCATCTTAATTCACTGCCAATACATGTGGGGGGCCTCTGTCTCCTTTCGGGGTATTTCTCTAGAGGTGAGCTAGGACTAATATTTTCCTCTGCTAGCATTATTTAGTCCTCCGGCTGGTGCTGGGCATCTAGAATCAACGTAGGCATGCTACCCGGCCACTGCTAGTTGTGCGTTAGGTTTAGTTCATGGTCAGCTCAGTTCCCATCTTCCAAGAGCTAGTTCCTATATATGCTGATGCTATGTTCTCTTGCCATTGAGAACATGACAGTATTCAGTGCTATTCTGATTACTCCTGATTATCTCGTTTTCTGCCTCTTCAGGATAAGCTAAGTTCTGTTTGAATATTTTTTGCTCATCTGCCTGCAATATGATTTCTGTGTATGATGAGTCTAGTCCAGCTTGCTAACATGTGATTTCTTTTTGCTGGTAAGCTCTGGGGTACGGAGTTGCTTCCCCCGCACCGTTAGTTGGTGCGGGGGCTCGAGCAATCTCTGCGTGGATATTTTGAATAGGGTTTTTTATTGACCGCACAGTTTCCTTCCTATTTTCTGCTATCTAGTATTAGCGGGCCTCATTTGCTAAATCTGATTTCATCTCTGCGTTTGTGCTTTCCCCTTATCTCACCGTTAATATTTGTGGGGGGCTATTCTATATCTTTGGGGTCTTCCACTGAGGCAAGTGAGGACTTACTTTCCCTCCAGGAATAGTCAGTTTCTCAGGCCGTGACGAGACGTCTAGGATTTTTTAGGTAACGTTCCACGGCTGCCTTTAGTTGTTTGCGGATAGGATCAGGTTGCGGTCAATCTAGTTACCACTTCCCCAGAGCTAGTAGTCTGTTCAGTTACTTAGCTAGTCCGACCTGCGATCCTTGCCACTAGGATCATAACAGTACAGCCGGCCTATAAAGTGTTAATTGCATGGCAGAAGCAGGAGAAAAGAAGCTTGGAGATAATTTTTTTTTTTTTTTTTGCTGCCGTGTGTCTAGCTGCTGTGTGTCTGGCTTCTCTCCTCCTCTTAATCTTGGTGTGGCTCTGAGTTCAGCTGCTGATATGGATATCCAGAGTTTAGCCTCCAGTGTAGATCATCTTGCTGCAAGGGTACAAAGTATTCAGGATTTTGTTGTGCACAGTCCTATGTCAGAGCCTAGAATACCTATTCCGGAGTTGTTTTCTGGAGATAGATCTAGGTTCCTGAATTTTAAGAACAATTGCAAGTTGTTTCTTTCTTTGAAACCTCGTTCCTCTGGGGATTCTGTTCAGCAAGTTAAGATTATTATTTCTTTCTTGCGTGGCAATCCTGAAGATTGGGCTTTCGCATTGGCTCCAGGGGATCCTGCATTGCTCAGTGTGGATGCGTTTTTTCTGGCCCTTGGATTGCTCTATGAGGAACCTAATCTTGAGAACCAGGCTGAAAAAGCGTTGTTGGCCCTCTCTCAGGGGCAAGATGATGCAGAGGTGTATTGCCAGAAATTTCGGAAATGGTCGGTGCTTACTCAATGGAATGAGTGTGCCCTGGCTGCAAATTTCAGAAAAGGTCTTTCTGAAGCCATTAAGAATGTCATGGTGGGGTTCCCTACGCCGGCAGGTCTGAATGAGTCAATGACTCTGGCCATTCAGATTGATCGGCATTTGCGGGAGCGCAAACCTGCGCACCATTTGGCGGTGTCTTTTGAACAGACACCTGAGTCTATGCAATGTGATAGAATTCTGACCAGAAGTGAACGGCAAAATTATAGACGGCAAAATGGGTTGTGCTTTTACTGTGGTGACTCAGCTCATGTTATCTCAGCATGCTCTAAGCGCACAAAAAAGATTGATAAATCTGTCACCATCGGTACTTTACAGCCTAAGTTTATTTTGTCTGTTACCCTGATTTGTTCCCTGTCATCTTACCCGGTTATGGCTTTTGTGGATTCAGGTGCTGCCCTGAGTCTGATGGATTTGTCATTTGCCAGGCGCTGTGGTTTTGTTTTGGAGCCTTTAAAATTCCCTATTCCACTAAGGGGAATTGATGCTACACCATTGGCTACGAATAAACCTCAGTACTGGACACAAGTGACCATGTGCATGACTCCTGTTCATCAGGAGGTGATTCGCTTTCTTGTATTGCATAATTTGCATGATGTTGTCGTGTTGGGCTTGCCATGGTTGCAGACTCATAATCCAGTCCTGGATTGGAAAGCAATGTCTGTGTCAAGTTGGGGTTGTCAGGGAATTCATGGCGACGCTCCTGTGGTGTCAATTGCTTCATCCACTCCTTCTGAGGTCCCTACGTTTTTGTCAGATTACCAGGATGTATTTGATGAGCTTAAACTCAGTTCTCTATCTCCTCATAGGGATTGTGATTGTGCTATAAATTTGATTCCTGGTAGTAAGTTTCCTAAGGGACGACTTTTCAATTTGTCAGTGCCGGAGCATGCTGCTATGCGGAGTTATATAAAGGAGTCTTTGGAGAAAGGACTTATTCGCCCCTCCTCCTCCCCTCTTGGTGCAGGGTTCTTTTTTGTGGCTAAGAAGGATGGTTCCTTGAGACCTTGTATTGATTATCGCCTTCTAAACAAAATCACGGTCAAATTTCAGTATCCTTTGCCATTGTTATCTGATCTGTTTGCTCGCATTAGGGGGTCTAGTTGGTTCACCAAGATAGATCTTCGTGGTGCGTATAACCTTGTGCGTATTAAGCAGGGTGATGAATGGAAAACTGCATTTAATACGCCCGAAGGCCATTTTGAGTACTTGGTGATGCCTTTTGGACTTTCTAACGCTCCTTCTGTCTTTCAGTCCTTTATGCACGACATCTTCCGCGAATATCTGGATAAATTTATGATTGTGTATCTGGATGATATTCTGGTTTTTTTCGGATGATTGGGAGTCCCATGTTAAGCAGGTCAGGATGGTGTTTCAGGTCCTGTGTGCCAATGCTTTATTTGTGAAGGGCTCAAAATGTCTTTTTGGAGTCCAGAAGGTCTCTTTTTTGGGTTTCATTTTTTCTCCTTCTGCTATTGAGATGGACCCAGTCAAGGTTCAGGCTATTCATGACTGGACTCAGCCTACATCTGTTAAGAGTCTTCAGAAGTTCTTGGGTTTTGCTAATTTTTACCGTCGCTTCATCGCTATTTTTTCTGGTGTTGTTAAGCCATTGACGGATTTGGCCAAGAAGGGTTCTGATGTTACTAATTGGTCTCCTGCGGCTGTGGAGGCCTTTCGGGAGCTGAAGCGCCGGTTTTCTTCGGCTCCGGTCTTATGTCAGCCAGACGTCTCCCTTCCTTTCCAGGTCGAGGTTGATGCTTCTGAGATTGGAGCGGGGGCTGTTTTGTCGCAGAGAAGCTCTGATAGCTCTGTGATGAAGCCATGTGCTTTCTTTTCAAGAAAGTTTTCGCCTGCCGAGCGGAATTATGATGTTGGTAATCGGGAGTTGTTGGCTATGAAGTGGGCATTTGAGGAGTGGCGACATTGGCTCGAGGGAGCTAAGCATCGTGTGGTGGTCTTGACTGATCACAAGAATTTGATTTATCTCGAGTCGGCCAAGCGGCTGAACCCTAGACAGGCTCGTTGGTCGTTGTTTTTCTCTCGTTTTGATTTCGTGGTCTCATACCTGCCTGGTTCGAAGAATGTGAAGGCTGATGCTCTTTCTAGGAGTTTTGTGCCTGACTCTCCTGGTGATTCAGAGCCAGCTGGTATCCTCAGAGAAGGGGTGATTTTGTCTGCCATCTCCCCAGATTTGCGACGAGTGCTGCAGGAGTTTCAGGCAGATAGACCTGACGGTTGTCCACCGGAGAGACTGTTTGTCCCGGATAGATGGACCAGCAGAGTTATTTCCGAGGTTCATTCTTCGGTGTTGGCAGGCCATCCTGGGATTTTTGGTACCAGAGATTTGGTGGCTAGGTCCTTCTGGTGGCCTTCCTTGTCGCGGGATGTGCGTTCCTTTGTGCAGTCTTGTGGAATTTGTGCTCGGGCTAAGCCTTGCTGTTCTCGTGCCAGTGGCTTGTTGTTGCCTTTGCCTGTCCCGAAGAGGCCTTGGACGCACATTTCCATGGATTTTATTTCAGATCTCCCTGTCTCTCAGAGAATGTCGGTCATTTGGGTGGTGTGTGATCGTTTTTCTAAGATGGTCCATTTGGTGCCCTTGCCTAAGTTGCCTTCCTCCTCCGAGTTGGTTCCTCTGTTTTTTCAAAATGTGGTTCGTTTGCACGGGATCCCTGAAAATATTGTTTCCGACAGAGGATCCCAGTTTGTGTCTAGATTTTGTGCTAAGATGGGCATTAATTTGTCATTTTCGTCGGCCTTCCATCCTCAGACGAATGGCCAAACCGAGCGCACTAATCAGACTTTGGAAACCTATTTAAGATGTTTTGTTTCTGCTGATCAGGACGACTGGGTGACTTTTTTGCCATTGGCCGAGTTTGCCCTTAATAATCGGGCTAGTTCTGCTACTTTGGTTTCGCCTTTTTTTTGTAATTCAGGGTTTCATCCTCGTTTTTCCTCGGGTCAGGTGGAGTCTTCTGACTGTCCTGGAGTGGATGTTGTGGTGGATAGGTTGCATCAGATTTGGAATCATGTGGTGGACAATTTGAAGCTGTCAGAAGAGAAGGCTCAGCGCTTTGCCAACCGCCGTCGCTGTGTGGGTCCCCGACTTCGCGTTGGGGATTTGGTGTGGTTGTCTTCTCGCTTTGTTCCTATGAAGGTCTCCTCTCCTAAGTTTAAGCCTCGGTTTATCGGTCCTTATAAGATTTTGGAAGTCCTTAACCCTGTGTCATTTCGTTTGGACCTCCCGGCATCGTTTGCTATTCATAATGTGTTCCATCGGTCGTTGTTGCGGAGGTATGTGGTGCCTGTGGTTCCTTCGGTTGAGCCTCCTGCCCCTGTGCTGGTTGAGGGAGAATTGGAATACGTGGTGAAGAAGATCTTGGATTCTCGTATTTCTAGACGGAGGCTTCAGTATTTGGTTAAGTGGAAAGGCTATGGTCAGGAGGATAATTCCTGGGTTGTCGCCTGTGATGTTCATGCGGCCGATTTGGTTCGTGCCTTCCATGTGGCTCACCCTGATCGCCCTGGGGGTTTTGATGAGGGTTCGGTGACCCCTCCTCAAGGGGGGGTACTGTTGTGAACTCCGTTTTCAGGCTCCCTTTTGTGGTCACAGATGGTATTGTGTGACTTTGGTTTTTTGGCTCCCCCTGGTGGTTTGGTTTATTATCCTGCGGGTCTGCTGGATCAGCTGCCTCGTTATTCACCAGGGAGGCTCCTATTTAGCTCTGCTTCACTTCCACTTGTTGCCGGCTGTCAATGTATTCAGTGCTATTCTGATTACTCCTGATTATCTCGTTTTCTGCCTCTTCAGGATAAGCTAAGTTCTGTTTGAATATTTTTTGCTCATCTGCCTGCAATATGATTTCTGTGTATGATGAGTCTAGTCCAGCTTGCTAACATGTGATTTCTTTTTGCTGGTAAGCTCTGGGGTACGGAGTTGCTTCCCCTGCACCGTTAGTTGGTGCGGGGGCTCGAGCAATCTCTGCGTGGATATTTTGAATAGGGTTTTTTATTGACCGCACAGTTTCCTTCCTATTTTCTGCTATCTAGTATTAGCGGGCCTCATTTGCTAAATCTGATTTCATCTCTGCGTTTGTGCTTTCCCCTTATCTCACCGTTAATATTTGTGGGGGGCTATTCTATATCTTTGGGGTCTTCCACTGAGGCAAGTGAGGACTTACTTTCCCTCCAGGAATAGTCAGTTTCTCAGGCCGTGACGAGACGTCTAGGATTTTTTAGGTAACGTTCCACGGCTGCCTATAGTTGTTTGCGGATAGGATCAGGTTGCGGTCAATCTAATTACCACTTCCCCAGAGCTATTAGTCTGTTCAGTTACTTAGCTAGTCCGACCTGCGATCCTTGCCACTAGGATCATAACACCCGAGGGCCATTTTGAGTACCTGGTAATGCCATTCGGGCTTTCAAATGCTCCATCTGTGTTTCAGTCCTTTATGCATGACATCTTCCGAAAGTATCTGGATAGATTCATGATTGTATATTTGGATGATATTTTGGTCTTTTCGGATGATTGGGAGTCTCATGTGAAACAGGTCAGAATGGTATTCCAGGTCCTTCGTGCTAATTCCTTGTTTGTGAAGGGGTCTAAATGTCTCTTCGGAGTTCAGAAGGTTTCATTTTTGGGCTTCATTTTTTCCCCTTCTACTATCGAGATGGATCCTGTTAAAGTTCAGGCCATTTATGATTGGACTCAACCTACATCTGTGAAGAGCCTCCAGAAATTCCTGGGCTTTGCTAACTTTTACCGTCGCTTCATCGCTAATTTTTCTAGTGTGGTTAAACCTTTGACTGATTTGACAAAGAAAGGTGCTGATGTGGTGAATTGGTCCTCTGAGGCCGTTGAGGCTTTTCAGGAGCTGAAACGTCATTTTTCTTCGGCCCCTGTGTTGCGTCAGCCAGATGTTTCGCTCCCTTTTCAGGTCGAGGTTGATGCTTCTGAGATTGGAGCAGGGGCTGTTTTGTCTCAAAGAAGTTCTGATGGCTCTTGTTGTGAATTTGGATTCTGGGCTCCCCCGGTGGCTACTGGTGGAATTGAACTTGTGACATCATCTTCCCTGTTCACCTGTTCTGATTAGATCTGGGTGTCGCTATATAACCTGGCTTCTCTGTTAGATGCTTGCCGGTCAACAATGTTATCAGAAGCCTCTCTGTGCTTGTTCCTGCTCCCAGACATCTACTAGATAAGTTGGACATTCGTCCATGTTTTGTTTTTGTATTTTGGTTCCAGTTCACAGCTGCAGTTTCGTTACTGTGTCTGGAAAGCTCTTGTTGATCAGGAATTGCCACTCTGGTATTATGAGTTAATGCCAGAGTCCTAAAGTAATTTCTGGATGTGTTTTGTTAGGGTTTTCTACTGACCATGAAAGTATGCTTTCTGTCTTCTGCTATCTAGAAAGCGGACCTCAAATTTGCTAAAACTATTTTCCTGCTGCGTTTGTTGTTTCATCTCATATCACCGCCAATATATGTGGGGGGCTTCTGTCTCCTTTTTGGGCATTTCTCTAGAGGTGAGTCAGGTCTTATATTTCCCTCTGCTAGCATTATTTAGTTCTCCGGCCGGCGCTGGGCATATAGGGATAAAAAGTAGGACATGCTACCTGGCTACTTCTAGATGATGCGGTAGGTTTAGTTCATGGTCAGTACAGTTACATCTTCCAAGAGCTTGTTCCTATAGAGGCTTATGCTAGTTCTCTGGCCATGGAGATCATGACAGTTTGACCGGACCACTAAAGGGTTAAAATCCTTGGCTGAGAAAGGAGAGAAATAAGAAGTCTGCTGAAAATTTTTTTTTTTTTTCTCTAGTAGTTAGTGTGCTCTTAATTGGATCACTTGCCAGTCTGTCTATGCTGCAGTCTTTCTTTTTTTTTTCTCTCTCCTTCTAATCTTTGAATGGCTCTATGTTCACCTGTCTATAATGGATCTACAGAGTGTAACTGCAGGTTTGAATAATCTCGCCACGAAAGTACAAAGTTTGCAAGATTTTGTTGTTCATGCTCCGGTATCAGAGCCGAGAATTCCTTTGCCGGAATTCTTCTCAGGGAATAGATCTAGCTTTCAGAATTTTAGAAATAATTGTAAGTTATTTTTGTCCCTGAAATCTCGTTCTGCTGGAGACCCTGCACAGCAGGTTGGGATTGTGATTTCCTTGCTCCGCGGCGACCCTCAAGATTGGGCTTTTGCATTGGCACCAGGGGATCCTGCGTTGCGCAATGTGGATGCGTTTTTTCTGGCCTTGGGCTTGCTTTATGAGGAACCTCATTTGGAACTTCAGGCAGAAAAAACTTTGATGTCCCTATCGCAGGGGCAAGATGAAGCTGAAATTTACTGCCAAAAATTCCGTAAATGGTCTGTGCTTACTCAGTGGAATGAGTGTGCCTTGGCGGCTACTTTCAGAGAGGGTCTTTCTGATGCCATTAAGGATGTTATGGTGGGGTTCCCTGTGCCTGCAGGTCTGAATGAGTCCATGACAATGGCCATTCAGATCGATAGGCGTCTGCGGGAGCGCAAACCAGTGCACCATCTGGCGGTGTCCACTGAGAAGACGCCAGAAAACATGCAGTGTGACAGAATTCTGTCCAGAAGCGAGCGGCAGAATTTTAGACGGAAAAATGGGTTGTGTTTCTATTGTGGGGATTCTACTCATGTTATATCAGCATGCTCTAAGCGTACTAAAAAGCTTGATAAATCCGTTTCCATTGGCACTTTACAGTCTAAATTTATTTTGTCTGTGACCCTGATTTGCTCTTTGTCATCTATTACTACGGACGCCTATATCGACTCTGGCGCCGCTTTGAGTCTTATGGATTGGTCCTTTGCCAATCGTTGTGGGTATGATTTAGAGCCTTTGGAGACTCTTATTCCTCTGAAGGGGATTGACTCCACCCCATTGGCTAATAATAAACCACAATACTGGACACAAGTGACTATGTGTATTAATCCGGATCACCAGGAGACTATTCGTTTTCTGGTGCTGTATAATCTACATGATGATTTGGTGCTGGGATTGCCATGGCTGCAGTCTCACAACCCAGTCCTTGACTGGAGAGCTATGTCTGTGTTGAGCTGGGGATGTAAGGGGACTCATGGGGACGTACCTTTGGTGTCCATTTCATCATCTATCCCCTCTGAAATCCCTGAGTTCCTGTCTGATTATCGTGACGTCTTTGAAGAACCCAAGCTGGGTTCACTACCTCCGCACCGTGAGTGCGATTGTGCCATAGATTTAATTCCGGGTAGTAAATACCCAAAGGGTCGTTTATTTAATCTGTCTGTGCCTGAACATACTGCTATGCGAGAATATATAAAGGAGTCCTTGGAAAAGGGACATATTCGTCCATCGTCATCTCCCTTAGGAGCCGGTTTTTTCTTTGTGTCAAAAAAAGACGGCTCTTTGAGACCATGTATTGATTATCGGCTTTTGAATAAAATCACGGTTAAATATCAATACCCATTGCCGTTGCTGACTGATTTGTTTGCTCGCATAAAGGGGGCCAAGTGGTTCTCTAAGATTGATCTCCGTGGGGCGTATAATTTGGTGCGGATCAGGCAGGGGGATGAGTGGAAAACCGCATTTAATACGCCCGAGGGCCACTTTGAGTATTTGGTGATGCCTTTTGGTCTTTCTAATGCCCCTTCAGTCTTCCAGTCCTTTATGCATGATATTTTCCGCGATTTTTTGGATAAATTTATGATAGTGTATCTGGATGATATTCTGATTTTTTCGGATGATTGGGACTCTCATGTCCGGCAAGTTAAGAGGGTCTTTCAGGTTTTGCGGTCTAATTCTCTGTGTGTCAAGGGTTCTAAGTGCGTTTTTGGGGTTCAGAGAATTTCCTTTTTGGGATATATTTTTTCTCCCTCTTCCATTGAGATGGATCCTGTCAAGGTTCAAGCTATTTGTGATTGGACGCAGCCCTCTTCTCTTAAAAGTCTTCAGAAATTTTTGGGCTTTGCCAACTTTTATCGTCGATTTATTTCTGGTTTTTCGGATGTCGTTAAGCCATTGACCGATTTGACTAGACAGGGTGCTGATGTTGCTAATTGGTCCCCTGATGCTGTGGAGGCCTTTCAGGAGCTTAAGCGCCGTTTTTCTTCTGCCCCTGTGTTGCGTCAGCCTGATGTGACTCTTCCTTTTCAGGTTGAGGTCGACGCTTCTGAGATCGGGGCTGGGGCAGTGTTGTCGCAGAAAAGTTCTGACTGCGCCGTGATGAGGCCTTGTGCCTTCTTTTCCCGTAAATTTTCGCCCGCTGAGCGGAATTATGATGTTGGGAATCGGGAGCTTTTGGCCATGAAGTGGGCGTTTGAGGAGTGGCGCCATTGGCTCGAGGGGGCCAGACATCAGGTGGTGGTATTGACTGACCACAAAAATTTGATCTATCTTGAGACCACCAGGCGCCTGAATCCTAGACAGGCGCGCTGGTCATTATTTTTCTCTCGGTTTAATTTTGTGGTATCGTACCTACCGGGTTCTAAGAATGTTAAGGCGGATGCCCTTTCTAGGAGTTTTGAGCCTGATTCACCCGGCAACTCTGACCCCACAGGTATTCTTAAGGAGGGAGTTATCTTGTCAGCCGTTTCTCCAGACCTGCGGCGGGCCTTGCAGGAGTTTCAGGCGGATAGACCGGATCGTTGTCCGCCTGATAGGTTGTTTGTTCCTGATGATTGGACCAGTAGAGTCATCTCTGAGGTACATTCTTCTGCATTGGCAGGTCATCCTGGAATTTTTGGTACCAGGGATTTGGTGGCAAGATCCTTCTGGTGGCCTTCCCTGTCACGAGATGTGCGAGGCTTTGTGCAGTCTTGTGACGTTTGTGCTCGGGCCAAGCCTTGTTGTTCTCGGGCTAGTGGATTATTGTTGCCCTTGCCTATTCCTAAGAGGCCTTGGACACACATCTCGATGGATTTTATTTCAGATCTGCCTGTTTCTCAGAAGATGTCTGTCATCTGGGTGGTGTGTGACCGTTTTTCTAAGATGGTCCATTTGGTTCCCCTGCCCAAATTGCCTTCTTCTTCCGAGTTGGTTCCCCTGTTTTTTCAAAATGTTGTTCGTTTGCATGGTATTCCTGAGAATATCGTTTCTGACAGAGGAACCCAATTCGTGTCTAGATTTTGGCGGGCATTCTGTGCTAGGATGGGCATAGATTTGTCTTTTTCGTCTGCTTTTCACCCTCAGACTAATGGCCAGACCGAGCGGACTAATCAGACCCTGGAGACATATCTGAGGTGTTTTGTGTCTGCTGACCAGGATGATTGGGTTGCTTTTTTGCCATTGGCGGAGTTCGCCCTCAATAATCGGGCCAGCTCTGCCACTTTGGTGTCCCCGTTTTTCTGTAATTCGGGGTTCCACCCTCGATTTTCCTCCGGTCAGATGGAATCCTCGGATTGTCCTGGAGTGGATGCGGTGGTGGAGAGATTGCATCATATCTGGGGGCAGGTGATGGACAATTTGAGGTTGTCCCAGGAGAAGACTCAGCTTTTTGCCAACCGTCACCGTCGTGTTGGTCCTCGGCTTTGTGTTGGAGATTTGGTGTGGTTGTCCTCTCGTTTTGTCCCTATGAAGGTCTCATCTCCTAAGTTTAAGCCTCGGTTCATCGGTCCGTATAAAATATTGGAGATTCTTAACCCTGTTTCCTTCCGTTTGGACCTCCCTGCATCCTTTTCTATTCATAACGTTTTTCATCGGTCGTTATTGCGCAGGTATGAGGCACCGGTTGTGCCTTCCGTTGAGCCTCCTGCTCCGGTGTTGGTTGAGGGTGAGTTGGAGTACGTTGTGGAAAAAATCCTAGACTCCCGTGTTTCCAGACGGAGACTCCAGTATCTGGTCAAGTGGAAGGGATACGGCCAGGAGGATAATTCTTGGGTCACTGCATCTGATGTTCATGCCTCTGATCTGGTTCGTGCCTTTCATAGGGCCCATCCTGATCGCCCTGGTGGTTCTGGTGAGGGTTCGGTGCCCCCTCCTTGAGGGGGGGGTACTGTTGTGAATTTGGATTCTGGGCTCCCCCGGTGGCTACTGGTGGAATTGAACTTGTGACATCATCTTCCCTGTTCACCTGTTCTGATTAGATCTGGGTGTCGCTATATAACCTGGCTTCTCTGTTAGATGCTTGCCGGTCAACAATGTTATCAGAAGCCTCTCTGTGCTTGTTCCTGCTCCCAGACATCTACTAGATAAGTTGGACATTCGTCCATGTTTTGTTTTTGTATTTTGGTTCCAGTTCACAGCTGCAGTTTCGTTACTGTGTCTGGAAAGCTCTTGTTGATCAGGAATTGCCACTCTGGTATTATGAGTTAATGCCAGAGTCCTAAAGTAATTTCTGGATGTGTTTTGTTAGGGTTTTCTACTGACCATGAAAGTATGCTTTCTGTCTTCTGCTATCTAGAAAGCGGACCTCAAATTTGCTAAAACTATTTTCCTGCTGCGTTTGTTGTTTCATCTCATATCACCGCCAATATATGTGGGGGGCTTCTGTCTCCTTTTTGGGCATTTCTCTAGAGGTGAGTCAGGTCTTATATTTCCCTCTGCTAGCATTATTTAGTTCTCCGGCCGGCGCTGGGCATATAGGGATAAAAAGTAGGACATGCTACCTGGCTACTTCTAGATGATGCGGTAGGTTTAGTTCATGGTCAGTACAGTTACATCTTCCAAGAGCTTGTTCCTATAGAGGCTTATGCTAGTTCTCTGGCCATGGAGATCATGACAGGCTCTGTGATGAAGCCATGTGCCTTCTTTTCTAGAAAGTTTTCGCCTGCTGAGCGTAATTATGATGTTGGCAATCGGGAGCTGCTAGCTATGAAGTGGGCATTCGAGGAGTGGCGACATTGGCTTGAGGGAGCCAAGCACCGCGTGGTGGTCTTGACGGATCACAAAAATCTGACTTATCTCGAGTCTGCCAAGCGGTTGAATCCTAGACAGGCTCGATGGTCGCTGTTTTTCTCCCGTTTCGATTTTGTGGTCTCATACGTTCCAGGTTCTAAGAATGTGAAGGCGGATGCCCTTTCTAGGAGTTTTGTGCCTGATTCTCCAGGAGTCCCTGAGCCGGCTGGTATTCTCAAAGAGGGGGTAATTCTGTCTGCCATCTCCCCTGATTTGCGGCGGGTGCTGCAGGAGTTTCAGGCTGATAGACCTGACCGTTGTCCAGCGGAGAAACTGTTTGTCGCTGATAGATGGACTAGCAGACTTATTTCTGAGGTTCATTGCTCTTTGTTGGCTGGTCATCCTGGGATTTTTGCTACCAGAGATTTGGTGGCTAGGTCCTTTTGGTGGCCTTCCTTGTCATGGGATGTGCGTTCTTTTGTGCAGTCCTGTGGGACTTGTGCTCGGGCTAAGCCCTGCTGTTCTCGTGCCAGTGGGTTGCTTTTGCCCTTGCCAGTCCTGAAAAGGCCTTGGACGCATGTTTCCATGGATTTTATTTCAGATCTTCCTGTCTCTCAAAGGATGTCTGTCACCTGGGTGGTTTGCGATCGCTTTTCTAAGATGGTCCATTTGGTACCCTTACCTAAATTGCCTTCCTCCTCTGATTTGGTGCCATTGTTTTTTCAACATGTGGTTCGTTTGCATGGCATTCCGGAGAACATTGTGTCGGACAGAGGTTCCCAGTTTGTCTCTAGGTTTTGGCGGTCCTTTTGTGCTAAGATGGGCATTGATTTGTCTTTTTCTTCGGCTTTCCATCCTCAAACAAATGGCCAAACCGAACGAACCAACCAGACTTTGGAAACCTATCTGAGATGCTTTGTTTCTGCTGATCAGGATGATTGGGTGACCTTCTTGCCATTGGCTGAGTTCGCCCTTAATAATCGGGCTAGTTCGGCTTCTTTGGTTTCACCTTTTTTTTGCAATTCTGGTTTTCATCCTCGTTTTTCTTCGGGGCAGGTTGAGCCTTCTGACTGTCCTGGTGTGGATTCTGTGGTGGACAGGTTGCAGCAAATTTGGACTCACGTAGTGGACAATCTGACGTTGTCCCAGGAGAAGGCTCAACGTTTCGCTAACCGCCGTCGTTGTGTTGGTCCCAGACTTCGTGTTGGGGATTTGGTTTGGTTGTCTTCTCGTTATGTTCCTATGAAGGTTTCTTCTCCTAAGTTTAAGCCTCGTTTCATTGGTCCTTATAGGATTTCTGAAATTCTCAACCCTGTGTCATTTTGTTTGGTCCTTCCAGCTTCTTTTGCCATCCATAATGTGTTCCATAGGTCGTTGTTGCGGAGGTACGTGGCGCCTATGGTTCCCTCCCTTGATCCTCCTGCTCCGGTGTTGGTTGAGGGGGAGTTGGAGTATGTGGTGGAAAAAATTTTTGATTCTCGTATTTCGAGATGGAAGCTTCAGTACCTGGTTAAGTGGAAGGGCTGTGGTCAGGAGGATAATTCCTGGGTTGTTGCCTCCGATGTCCATGCTGCCGATTCAGTTCGTGCCTTTCATTTGGCTCGGCCTGATCGGCCTGGGGGCCCTGGTGAGGGTTCGGTGACCCCTCCTCAAGGGGGGGGGGGTACTGTTGTGAATTCCATTCTCGGACTCCCTCCTGTGGTCATGAATGGTACTTTGGTTAGTTCTGCTCTTGGACTCACTCTGGTGGCTTTGAGCGGAACTGCTGGTCAGTGAGGTTGGCTTTATCAGCTGCTCTCGTTTATTGCTATGCTGGCTTCCCTATTTAGCTCCACTCAGATCGTTACTTCATGCCAGCTGTCCATGTTTCAGTATTGGTTCAGATCTCTCTTGGACTTCTCTGAGGACCTGTCTACTCCAGCAGAAGCTAAGTCTTTGCTAGTTCATTTGTTGTTACTGCTTCCTGAATATATTTATTAGTACTGCTAATTTCTAGTCCAGCTTGCTATCATGATATTCCCTTGCTAGCTGGAAGCTCTGGGGGTGCAGAGTGGCACCTCCACACCGTGAGTTGGTGTGGGGAGTCTTTTTGCTTACTCTGCGTGGTTTTTTGTAGTCTTTTGTGCTGACCGCATAGTTCCCTTTTCTATCCTCTGACTATTTAGTGAAGTCTGGCCTCCTTTGCTAAAACCTGTTTCATTCCTGTGTTTGTGACTTTCCTCTTAACTCACAGTCAATATATGTGGGGGTCTGCCTTTACCTTTGGGGAATTTCTCTGAGGCAGGGTAAGGCTTCTATTTCTATCTTTAGGTGTAGTTAGCTCTTAGGCTGTGAAGAGGCGTCTAGGGAGAGTTAGGTACGCTCCACGGCTATTTCTAGTGTGTGTGATAGGAGTAGGGTTTGCGGTCAGCAGAGTTCCCACTTCCCAGAGCTAGTCCCGATTTTGAGTTTACTCATCAGGTCATTCCGGGTGCTCCTAACCACCAGGTCCATAACACTAGGGGCCCAGTGGAAGGTACCGGACACCGACCACTGCCACCAGAAGACAGACCACCGTTACCAGCAGGACCTTCTTGGACAAGCACCGTGCCAGCTGTTGTTGGCGCCTACTGACTTACAAGCAACTTCTACAGTTGGTGGAACTTCTGACACGATAAGTGTACAAAAGGACTGCCATTACCTTGCTCATTAACTCTGCATATTATTTACACCTGAACTGTTTATTCCCTCGTTTAACCATTCATATCCCTGCGAGGAGATAATCCCGTTTAATTAAAACTGTTAAAATTGTTAACCCTTGCTCTGCCTCCCATCTGTCACTGCATCCCGCAACCTGCTCACACCTTCGCTAGAGTAAACTCGGAGTCTGATAAATAAAGATCCTTGTTGTGCCAGTTGTACTCTGAGTAGTGGCCTCGAATCCAGGACTCCTTGTTGTTGGCCACAAAAGTCCTTCTCCATCTAAATGTAAATGATTTCTGAGGCTCTACTCTATGTGTATTCCAGTGTGTATTGGAGTGCCTTCTTCTAATTTTTGGAAGCCCTTGAACATAGTGCATATGCTCTTCCAGTCTAGGAGTACCATATGGTGAAAAAATATTTTCTGAGGTCATTCTCTAGTTGTACTTTGGGGTGTATTGCAGTCACTCCTTTCAATTTTTGATAGGCCTTTTACTTAGTGCATAAGATTCACCAGTCTAGGAGTCCTACTCTTTACAAATGGGAATTTTTTTTAGAAATCTCATGCACAATTCCTTATAACTTTTTTCACAATTGAAAGCAATGAGAAAGTGCAAAAATGCTATGTGTGAACATAGTCCAAGGCAGGGTTGGGGAACTTATTTTCTGCCAAGGGACATTTGGATATTTCTAACATCCTATATTTATAAAATTGCGCGCTTTCTCCGCCCACAAAGTATGTCCGCACACTGGCACTGGTGTCAGGATGTAATCTTCCACTCCATGTGCCTCAGTGCATGCTCACAGAGAAGGAAGAAATAAATGGGCCAGCAAAATACAGTTGCCGGCCCAAACACTACCGTCCCCAGGAATTTGCCCAGGGCTGGATAAAAGGTCATCAAGTGCTGTAAACGTCTCGTGGGCCTGAGGTTCCCTACCCCTGGTCTAAGGGGTGGAGGAGTTTTTTTTATTTCTCTCTTTGTTATTTGCCTTTTATATGTGTCAGTATACTGTAAAGAATGTTTCCTAACCTTTTTTACTGTAAAATCCATTTTATCTTCGGGTTTGTCTAATTTATTGTCACTCCGTAAAAGTGTTGTAATATTCTGACAACATTGCTCTCAGCAGCAACCTGGGAGTCAGAAATGCTTCCAGGGGTCTTCCCCACTCTGTTTCCATTCCATTTCAACAATTTTCATGCCCCCCCCCCCCGAGACATCCTGGGAAGGTCTGCCAGAAAAATGCTTGAGTTTCCAATTGATTTCCATAATGCCTGTTACCCAAGTTGAGCACTGGGGCAGTACGTCCTGCTCGTTACGAGTAATGAGCATTTTAATGCTTGCCTATCACTAGACCGATCATATTCTTTATCTGGTGTAGATCAATAGAGGAGTTTGGTGTGGATGAACGTGACTGAGCCCCTACCTCAACCCGCAGCCAGGACCGCTCATACAACTGAGCTCACAAACCTTCTTTTGGATGAATGGGAAAAACTTCCCACAGACATCTTCACAATCTTGTAGGAAGCCTCCCAGAGGAGTGGAAGCTTTTAAAGGTCCAAAGCGACCAACTCCATATTAATGTTGTCCACTATATGGGCAATTTCTTGTCATACACCTCAGTGGGTCCAAAGAAAATAATAAAGCCTATACTCACCTCCTGTGCTGGCGCCGTTCCGGTGGCGTCAGCGCTTGCTCTCCCTGGGGATCCTGTGCTGTTGTTGTGACACATGACCCTGGCACCTAATCAGTGCTGGCGTCACTGTCCCCTCCTGTCGAATTGAGCAGGAAGAGGAAGTCAGAGACCAGCTGCAGCCCGGACTTCCTCTTAATGTTCGATTTGTCCGAAGACAGACAGTGACACCAGCGCTGATTGGGTGCCGGCATTATGTGTCACAACAACCGCATGCGAGCCAAGGAACCGTGAGTGCCGACACCGCGGGAACAGCGCCAGCATGGGAGGTGAGTATAGGCTTCATTATTTTAGCGCCGCAAAACATTTTGATCAAGAAGGAGTTGTCCTGGTAGTGGACAACCCCTTTAATGGCTATGGATGTAGAATAGGAGGTCAAAAAAGCTCCTGTAGGTGTAGTGTGCAGGGGGCATGATACTTCTGTCTATAACGTGCAGGTCTGCAGCACAATGTTAACCCATTAGCTGTAGGATTCAGGCACCACAGTAAATTAACAAATCTGCCAAGAGCTGTGACCTAGTGTCCCTAGAATACAGTGGCCACGTTGATTACATTTGCAGGTTTTATATCGGGAGGGGGGGGAAGCAGCAGATAAGTGACACACAATATATCAGCAATATTATTATTATTATTTATTGTTATAGTGCCATTTATTCCATGGCGCTTCACATGTAAGGAGGGGTATACATAATAAAAACAAGTACAATAATCTTGAACAATACAAGTCATAACTGGTACAGGAGGAGAGAGGACCCTGCCCGCGAAGGCTCACAATCTACAAGGGATGGGTGAGGATACAGTAGGCGAGGATAGAGCTGGTCATGCAGCAGTTTGGTCGATCGGTGGTTACTGCAGGTTGTAGGCTTGTCGGAAGAGGTGGGTCTTCATGCTCTTTTTGAAGATTTTGATGGTAGGCGAGAGTCTGATGTGTTGTGGTAGGGGGTTCCAGAGTAGGGGTGATACGCGAGAGAAATCTTGTATGCGATTGTGGGAAGAGGAGATAACAGGGGAGTAGAGAAGGAGATCTTGTGAGGATCGGAGGTTGCGTGTAGGTAAGTACCAGGAGACGAGGTCACAGATGTATGGAGGAGACAGGTTGTGGATGGCTTTGTACGTCATAGTTAGGGTTTTGTACTGGAGTCTCTGGGCAATGGGGAGCCAGTGAAGGGATTGACAGAGGGGAGAGGCAGGGGAATAGCGGGGGGACAGGTGGATTAGTCGGGCAGCAGAGTTTAGAATAGATTGGAGGGGTGCGAGAGTGTTAGAGGGGAGGCCACAGAGCAGGAGGTTGCAGTAGTCAAGGCGGGAGATGATGAGGGCATGGACTAGGGTTTTTGCAGATTCTTGGTTGAGGAATGTACGGATTCGTGAAATATTTCTGAGTTGAAGTCAGCAGGAAGTGGAAAGGGCTTGGATATGTGGTTTGAAGGAGAGATCAGAGTCAAGGATTACCCCGAGGCAGCGAGCTTGTGGGACTGGGGAGAGAGGGCAGCCATTTACTGTAATGGATAGGTTAGTTGGGGGGGGGGGGTCGCGTGAGATGGGGGAAAGATGATGAATTCTGTTTTGTCCATGTTAAGTTTCAGAAATCTAGCGGAGAAGAAGGATCAAATAGTGGACAGACATTGAGGGATTCTGATTAGTAGGGAGGTGATATCTGGTCCAGAGATGTAGATCTGTGTGTCATCATCATAGAGATGATACTGAAAACCGTGAGATTCTATGAGCTGTCACAGGTCAAAAGTGTAAATGGAGAAGAGCAGGGGCCCTAGAACTGAACCTTGTGGGACTCCGACAGATATGGGGTGAGGTGAGGAGGTGGTGTGTGAGTGGGAGACGCTGAATGTCCGGTCTGTTAGGTATAATGAGATCCAGGATAGGGCCAAGTCTGTGATGCCAAGGGATGAGAGGGTCTGTAATAATAGGGAATTATCATTTATTACAAAAGATTTTGGAAAACCATCCAATTCTCATTCCCATGTATCTCTACACTGAGATCAGCTTTGCCCTGTGTAAAAACCATATACAGGTGCTTCTCACAAAATTAGAATATGATCAAAAAGTTAATCTATTTCAGTTCTTCAATACAAAAAGTGAAACTCATATATTATATAGAGTCATTACAAACAGAGTGATTATTTCAAGTGTTTATTTCTGTTAATGTTGATGATTATGGCTTACAGCCAATGAAAACCCAAAAGTCATTAGTAATTAGAATACTTTATAACACCAGCTTGAAAAATGATTTTAAAATCCGAAATGTTGGCCTACTAAAATGTATGTTCAGTAAATGCAATACTTGGTCGGGGCTCCTTTGGCATCAATTACTGCATCAATGCGGAGTGGCATGGAGGCGATCAGCCTGTGGCACTGCTGAGGGGTTATGGAAGCCCAGGTTGCTTTGATAGCAGCCTTCAGCTCGTCTGCATTGTTGGGTCTGATGTCTCTCATCTTCCTCTTGATAATACCCCACAGATTCTCTATGGGGTTAAGGTCAGGTTAGTTTGCTGGACAATCAAGCACATTAAGGCTATGTGCACACATTCAGGATTTTTCGCGGGTTTTTTTCGGCCTTTTTCCGAGGGGGAAAATGCTTAAAAAACGCATACATAAGCATCCCATCATTTTGAGTGCATTCTGCAATTTTTGTGCACATGATGCGTTTTTTTTTCCACGAAAAAAACGGATCGCGGTAAAAAACGCAGCACATTCATTAATTTTGTGGATTTTTCGTGTTTGTCGCCATTTTATGCATTGGAAAACTCTGGAAAAAAAACACAAAAAAAAGCGAAAAAAAACGCATGCGGATTTCAAGCAGAAAAAGTCCGGTTTTGTTCAGGAAAATTCTGCAGAAAATCCTGATGTGTGCACAAAGCCTAATTCTGTTTTTATACCAGGTATTGGTACTTTTGGCAGTGTGGACAGGTGCCAAGTCCTGCTGGAGAATGAAATTTCCATCTTCAAAAAGCTTGTCAGCAGAGGGAAGCATGAAGTGCTCTAAAATCTCCTGGTAGACGGCTGCGCTGACTTTGGTCTTGATAAAACACAGTGGACCTACACCAGCAGATGACATGGCTCCCCAAACCATCACTGATTGTGAAAACTTCACACTTGACCTCAAGCAGCTTGGATTGTGGCCTCTCCACTCTTCCTCCAGACTCTGGGACCTTGATTTTCAAATGAAATGACCACTGAGCAACAGTCCAGTTCTTTTTCTCCTTGGCCCAGGTAAGATGCTTCTGGCGTTGTCTATTGGTCATGAGTGGCTTGACACAAGGAATGCAACACTTGTAGCCCATGTCCTGGATACGTCTGTGTGTGGTGGCACTTGAAGTAATGACCCCAGCAGCAGTCCGCTCCTTGTGAATCTCCCCCAAATTTTTGAATGCAGTGCAGCCGTACCGCTGCGCTCTGCTCTCACTTTCCGGCCGGCACTCAGAGCAGGAAGCAGACGGCAAGGGACCTGAAGGACACCGACGGGTGAGTATGTACGGTTTGTTTTTTTACGTTTACGCTTGTATCCAGGGTAAACATCGGGTTACTAAGCGTGGCCCTGCGCTCAGTTACCCGATGTTTACCCTGGTTACAAGCAAAGACATCGCTGGATCGCTGTCACACACAACGATCCAGCGATGTCAGCGGGTGATCAAGCGACGAAAGAAAGTTCCAAACGATCTGCTACGACGTACGATTCTCAGCAGGGTGTCTGATCACAGTAGCGTGTCAGACACAGCGATATCGTAACGATATCGCTAGAACGTCACGAATCGTAACGTCGTAGCGATGGAAATTTCAATGTGTGACGGTACCCTTAAACCCTGAACTAAACCCCCACCCCAGGAGGTGAACAATGTAAACAGCACCACAAAGCAAATAAACAGGAATAAACAATATGAGAGTGAGGGGAACATGATACCAAAAGGTGAATGCACAAACTACAAAGTAACAAAACTCAGAACTTAGCTTGTGCACGCCGCTGCAGACTCCACAACACAGATAGCACAGCAACAGAGCTCCAAACACCAGACTTGGCTGACACCAGGGAGTTGCTACTGTGAGGTTGGTCTCCAGAAAGGACCTGTATAACCAACAGTCAGCTGATGCACCAGGTGACCTTATAAAGGATGGTGCAAGTGGTCATAAACATCAGCTGACCCAGCAGCAATGCAATAACACTAGCGGCCACCGGGGGCGGAACTGCATTAACCCCCTATGACCAGAAAGGAAAAAAGGTTTAAATCAGAGGGAAACCAGATCTGCCACAAATCTAAACATGGATGGTGACAGTACCCCCCTTTCAATGAGTGGCCTCTGGACACTCACCATCAGACCTACCTACGGTGAGGACGCCTCGATCCACCAGAGTTCACCTCGTCAGGCACCCGACTCTCAGGTTTATGGTAAACGCGACCTGATGAAAATGCCACCAACGAAGGCGCCACAAACCTCCAGAGGGCCGACCGAGTTGTGTACATGCATAACTGGGGGTAACTCCAACTGAAAAGTCCCCGGGCTGAGAATGGCCGACACCCGATATGGCCCAATCACCCTGGAACTCCAGGTCCCAGCTGCACACTTCCACCTGATGTTTTTGGTGGACATCCATACGTACTCATTCACACACAGGTCCGGACCTGAACGTTTATTACAGGACAGAGAATTTTTTGAGGAATTAACAACAGAGGCGTCCCCCTGTGTCACTACACTCACACCCCCACAATGCTCCGAGGGAACCACCACCCTCTTCTGACCCCTCCTCCTAAGAGGTCTCTGACCCACCAGGTTAACCTGTAGTGAGGGTAAAGTCTTGCCACTAGTCCCTGGCAGCACCTCTGCTGCCCCCACTGAAGGGGAAGGGGTAGGTTTTAGAAGAACGGCAGAGATCATAGCTCCCGGGCAGCAGTCCTTACACGACTGACCCCAGCTGACTACTTCCCTGGACCGCCAGTCTATGACCGGGTTATGTCTTTTCATCCAAGGGAGACCTAAAACCATGGGAGTTGGTAAGCCCTCCAAGACGTAGCATGATAAATACTCTTCATGACAAGCCCCTATACACAGATGTATATTGTCTACAACTTGTGTAATGCTCCCCTCGCTGAGCGGAGCAGAGTCAATGGCCTGGACGCTTAAGGGTTTCGCTAGCGTCCTACTCATCAGGCCATGGGTCTGGACAAAATGAGCATCCACCAAATTGACTCCTGCTCCACTGTCCACAAGCACCGGAATATTCTCAGTTACCCCACCAATAACCACCTCAGCAGGTAAGGTACAGCGAGACGAAAAAATTGAGGAAATATACACACCCTGGTTGCCTCCCTCCACACGACCAGGAGGACGCGGCTCTTTAGATGGTGCAGGTACTTTGGCACGCACTGGGCAGACATTGATAAAATGACCGGTCTGCACACAGTAGAAACATGCCCCCACTCCACGGCGAACCACAGACAACCCAATTTGGGAACCAACTCCTCCCACCTGCATGGGTTCATCTGCCTGCCAAGGTGTGTCCTCCTCCCTAGCAAGGACTACAGGGGGCACATTTGGTGTATGCCTCTCCCTCAAGCGTCTATCCACCCGGATGGCAAGGGACATGGTGGCCTCCAACGACCTGGGGGCTGCGTACTGCACCAGAGTATCTTGCAACCTAGGGGACAGACCCTGCACAAAATGGCTCCTAAGGGCAGGGTCATTCCACTGTGTGTCTGTGGCCCACCTCCTGAACTCCGAGCAGTACTCCTCAGCCGGCCGAGCCCCCTGCTTGATCTTACGGAGTCGGGTTCCGCCAGGGAGACGCCATCTGGATCACCATACACCAGAGCCGTAAAAAACTCGTCCACCGACCGTAGGGATGGTTGGCAGGGAGAAGGCCCAGGATTGGGGATCACCCTTAAGAAGGGAAACGATGATACCCACCCGTTGTTCCTCACTCCCTGATGAACGAGGGCGGAGCCTGAAGTATAACTTGCAGGCCTCCTTAAAAACCAAAAATTTATCTCTCCCTCCAGAGAACCTGTCTGGGAGAGATATCTTGGGTTCTGGTTGAGCCTGTACCTGAGCCGAGGCCCAAAACCCCAACAATTGCTGCAGCTGCTGCACCACCTCACCACGCAGCACCTTACACTCCTCGGTGAGAGTCTGTAGCAATTGGGCAAAAGGCCTGCATTTGGGCCATGGCTCACCAGAAAAAAAAAAGGAACGGTTGGTTATAATGTCAAGGGGCAGAAATAGGAAAACAGGAGATGAGGAATCTGGGCCCCTGATCTGCCCCTCAGGCTAGGGGAAGCCCTGTCTTTCCTTAACTTGGGGGTACCCTTGAAGGTAGGGAGGCCCAAGTCACCGACCTGTCCCTGTCTCCTGTTAAACCCTGAACTAAACCTCCAACCCCCACCCTAGGAGCACTCTGTGAACAGCCAGCTTCTTTAGCAATGACCTTTTGTGGCTTACCCTCCTTGTGGAGTGTGACAATGACTGCCTTCTGGACATCTGTCACGTCAGCAGTCTTCCCCATGATTGTGGAGCCTACTGAAACAGACTAAGGGACCTTTATAAATGCTTAGGAAGCCTTTACAGGTATTCTTTGTTAGCTATTTTAATTGACTGAGAGATAATGACTTTTGGGTTTTCATTGGCTGTAAGCCATAATCATCAACATTAACAGAAATAAACACTTGAAGTAGATGACACTGTATGTAATGACTCTATAATATATGTTTCACTTTTTTGTATTGAACTGAAATACATTAACTTTTTGATGATATTCTAATTTTGTGAGAAGCACTTGTAATAACGAAGCCGCAACGTTCCAAAGTCATGTTCTGCTACACGGGGGCACTCAGGGCAGCAGGAGGGGGGAGCAGCAGAGGGGTCCAGGAGGGGATGGGCAGCACAGGGGAGTGGGCAAGAGAGGGAGAATCTCAGAGTGGGTGCAGGAAAGGGAAGCAGAGGAGACTTCACTCTATCAGGTCAGTACGAGACATCCTCTTTATACAGTTCTAGCCTTCGTGCTAGGCGCGCTGCAGTCCTCCGGCCACTATGTGGCGCTGTATGTGACCGCTCGTCTACTACAGTGTGCAATACCATTGCACTATGACCTCCGTCCTGCAGATGTCGCTGTCCGCTCGCTATCCTGTTTCTGTTGTTGACAAGGGGGCGGAGCGGGGTTTTGTGATCGGGCCCGGAGAGGGCTGCTCGACTACCGAGCTCCGTACCGGAACAGTGTGTGCACCGCTATGTGGGACGGCTTTGACAGAGCCCCTGGTGGAGGTAGAGGCAGAGGTCGTGGCTCGGGGACAGGCAGAGGACGCGGGCGAGAAGCGGACGCTCAATCAGGCTTCCGGGGCCAGAATAACGGAGAGGAATCCGGGAACATCACCTCAGCGCAGAGGCCGGGAGGACTCCAGCAACAAGAGCCCCTGAGGCCGCCGCTCAGCAGCCCTCCCGTGGGGAGCAACATCATCACCACAGGTACCGGACCGCTGCCCTGCCGTGTACACGGACTACTGCCCCCATCATCGCCCCAGTATCACACAGGACTACTGCCCCCATCATCGCCCCAGTATCACACAGGACTACTGCCCCCATCATCGCCCCAATATCACACAGGACTACTGCCCCCATCATCGCCCCAATATCACACAGGACTACTGCCCCCATCATCGCCCCAGTATCACACAGGACTACTGCCCCCATCATCGCCCCAGTATCACACAGGACTACTGCCCCCATCATCGCCCCAGTATCACACAGGACTACTGCCCCCATCATCGCCCCAATATCACACAGGACTACTGCCCCCATCATCGCCCCAATATCACACAGGACTACTGCCCCCATCATCGCCCCAGTATCACACAGGACTACTGCCCCCATCATCGCCCCAGTATCACACAGGACTACTGCCCCCATCATCGCCCCAGTATCACACAGGACTACTGCCCCCATCATCGCCCCAGTATCACACAGGACTACTGCCCCCATCATCGCCCCAATATCACACAGGACTACTGCCCCATCATCCACCCCAATATCACACACGACCGCTGCCTTGTACACGGGACTACTGCCTCATCATCCACCCCAATATCACACAGGACCGCTGCCATGTACACTGACTACTGCCCCCATCATCCTCCCCAATATCACACAGGACTGCTGCCCTGCTATGTACACGGGACTATTGCCCCATCATCCACCCCAATATCACACAGGACTGCTGCTATGCACACGGGACTACTGCCCCATCATCCACCCCAATATCACACAGGACCGCTGCCCTGCTATGTACACGGGACTACTGCCCCATCATCCACCCCAATATCACACAGGACCGCTGCCATGTACACTGACTACTGCCCCCATCATCCTCCCCAATATCACACAGGACTGCTGCCCTGCTATGTACACGGGACTACTGCCCCATCATCCACCCCAATATCACACAGGACTGCTGCTATGCACACGGGACTACTGCCCCATCATCCACCCCAATATCACACAGGACCGCTGCCCTGCTATGTACACGGGACTACTGCCCCATCATCCACCCCAATATCACACAGGACCGCTGCCCTGCTATGTACACGGGACTACTGCCCCATCATCCACCCCAATATCACACAGGACCGCTGCCATGTACACAGGACTACTGCCCCATCATCCACCCCCAATATCACACAGGACCGCTGCCATGTACACAGGACTACTGCCCCATCATCCACCCCCAATATCACACAGGACCGCTGCCATGTACACGGGACTACTGCCCCCATCATCCACTCCAATATCACACAGGACCGCTGCCCTGCCATGTACACGGGAATACTGCCCCACCATCCACCCCAATATCACACGGGACTACTGCCCCACCATCCACCCCAATATCACACAGGACCGCTGCCCTGCCATGTACACGGACTACTGCCCCCATCATCCACCCCAATTTCACACGGACCGCTGCCCTGCCATGTACACGCACTACTGCCCCCATCATCCACCCCAATATCACACAGGACCGCTGCCCTGCCATGTACACAGGACTTCTGCCCCATCATCCACCCCAATATCACTCAGTATTACTACCCCTGCCATATACAGGGAACCATATTCCCAATATTACACTGTACTACTACCCCTGCCGTCCCGTCCCAGGATCAGACCTAGACCATAGGGCAGTTGTTCTCTGTGTCCCTTTATTACACGGTTTATCAGTTTGCCACCACTACCACAGATGGCTGCCAGGGAATGGACGGTGACTGTGTGTCTGCGGCTGGTGGGAGGTCATTATGTGTACAGTAGTCCCCCTCTAGCTGCTGCAGATGGTAGATAGCCCCAGCAGAACGTGGCACTGTTCAGGTGTACTGTGTATATCTGATGGGGCGAGAACGGGAAAAGCAGAGTCTGAATGGAGCATGAAGATTTTGTGCAGGGTTAAAAAAAACAAAAAAAGAAACCCATTGCTGTGTCCGTCTAGAAACAGAGAGACCTGTGGGAGGTGCGGTCTTCACTTCCAGCATCGCCAACTCCAATATTTCACTTATTTTCTGCCCTCCCTCCAAGATGCTTTCCTATCACCTTCAGCTCGGTGGACCCTCCCTAGAGCAGTTATCCATCAGTGATGCAGAGGTTTAGTTCACTGAACGAGATCTTGGATTAATGCGAGTGATCTTGTGCTTTCCCAGTGGTGGGGACAGTGACGTTTGCTGGATCCCGCTCTCCCACCACCCAGAAGATCGCGCCTGTCTTCTGATAGTACCTTAGCCTGGTATTAGGGACATTTTTGGTAATACATTATATTTAGTAAAATCGCCTTTCTGCAGTTGCCTGCTGTTTTCTTCAATAAAATGGCCGGCCCTAAAAGGTGATCGCTTCTCTAGAAGGCCGGTTTTTTTAAACCTCTTATTCACAAATTTTTCTGGTGCTTATTCAAGTGCTATAGAGAAGCTGCTGTATTGACCACTGCCACATACCAAAATGCTGCAAACTAGTCACTGACCAGTCAATCAAAAGGCTGCAAAAAAAAAAAAACGTTTCAGGAAAAAAATCTGCAAAAAAAAACTTGACAAACTCTTCAAAAATGGCTTCAGGAAAAGAAACTCCCTAAGGCTTCTTTTACACATACCACTGTTTTGCGGCCCCAATAGATTTCTATGGGGCCGCAATAATTTCACGATGCGCCGTATGGCCGTGAGGGCCGTATTTACGACCGTGAAAAAAGATCGAGCCTGCTTGAAAATCAGTGGGGCCGCAAAAACAACAGAAGTTTGTTTTTGCGGAATGCCGTTTTTTTTCCCAATACTATTTCCATAGTATTGGAAACATGAAAAACGGCGATCCGCAAGTTTTTTGTGGTCCGTTATTGCAGCAGACCATGAAAATTGCGTCGATACGGCCCGCAATAACGGGCCGCAAAAAACACAGTATGTGTAAAAGAAGCCTAAGGCTATATGCACACGTTCAGGAATTCTTGCAGAAAATTCCTGAGAAAAACCTGAAATTTTCTGCAAGAAATCTGCATGCGTTTTTTGCGCGTTTTTGCCTCGTTTTTTTCCGGACATTTCCCAATGCATTTTATAGTGGGAAATCTGAAAACAAAAACCCGCAAAATTAATGAACATGCTGCGTTTTTTTCGCGGAAAAAAACGCATTATGTGCACAAATCATGCGGAATTCATTCTAAATGATGAGATGCATATTGTATGCTGTTTTTTTGCGGTTTTATAGCGTTTTTATCGGGGAAAAACGCGAAAAAAAACGCGAAAAATCAGCAACGTGTGCACACAGCCTAAGTAGCATTTCTTTAAGTGGTTTCCACTAGAAAACTGTGTGCACATACAAATAAAGGGTTAATCTGCTGGTTAGTAGGGATATCGAGTCGATAAGCCAAACCTCCGACTCCATAGGACTGGCTCACTTCTGAGCATGTACATAAAGCGCAGCACTGGCTCACTACTGAGCATTTACATAAAGTGCAGCACTGGCTCTCTACTGAGCATGTACATAAAGTGCAGCACTGGCTCACTACTGAGCATGTAAATAAAGTGCAGCACTGGCTCTCTACTGAGCATTTACATAAAGTGCAGCACTGGCTCACTACTGAGCATGTACATGAAGTGCAACCTTGCCTCACTACTGAGCATGTACATAAAGTACAGCACTGCTGAGCATGTACATAAAGCGCAGCACTGCCTCACTACTAAGCATGTACATAAAGTACAGCACTGCTGAGCATGTACATAAAGTGCAGCACTGCCTCACTACTGAGCATGTACATAAAGTGCAGCACTGCCTCACTACTGAGCATGTACATAAAGTGGAGCACTGCCTCACTACTGAGCATGTACATAAAGTGCAGCACTGCCTCACTACTGAGCATGTACATAAAGTGCAGCACTGCCTCACTACTGAGCATGTACATAAAGTGCAGCACTGCCTCACTACTGAGCATGTACATAAAGCGCAGCACTGCCTCACTACTGAGCATGTACATAAAGCGCAGCACTGCCTCACTACTGAGCATGTACATAAAGTGCAACACTGCCTCACTACTGAGCATGTACATAAAGTGCAGCACTGCCTCACTACTGAGCATGTACATAAAGCGCAGTACAGATTCATCTCAACTAAAAAAGTCCTTAGATAAGGAACAAAACAGAGAAATGACATTTCAAAACTTTCCAAAATTATTATTACAATACTTACAGCACATCCTGCCTATATTGTACTGCTGTACCCAATTTATTACATATTTTAGGACTCGGTCCATTTTATATTGACTCAAACCCCTCTAAAATGGACACCGACCCCCACTCCACAGCCCTGGTTGCATTGTTGACCGACCACCTTAGTGAAATGACAGCTATCATATACTTCTCAGGTGCTGCTGGTTTTCAGTCACGGGGATGAACATGGAGCCGCTCCAGTCACCGCTCGCTGTACAGTGTTGGCGGCTCGGCGCTTTCCCCGACCCTTTGATTGTCAGCTTGCTCTTCACTGTTGCTCTGCAGAATCGCCAGTCAGTGGCGGGGGAGGAGTGCCTACATCTGCTGCTCACCGTATAGTGAGCGGTGACTGAAAACCGGCGGCTCCTGGGAGGATATAGGCCCATGTTGTTCCAGTAGCAGGACATTCAGTGAGGCGGGCGGAAAACAATGTAAAACTTGACCAGCGATTTCTAATTTTTCTGACAATTTAAAAAAACATTTTTTTTAGGGACCACATCACATTTGAGGTGACTTTTTTTTGGGCCTAAATGAGAGAAAATATCCAAAAGTGGCACCATTCTACAAACTGCACCCCTCAAAGTCCTCAAAACCACATTCAAGAAGTCTATCAACCCTTCAGGTGCTTCACAGGAATTAATGGAATGTGGAAGGAAAAAATTAACATTTTACTACTTTTCACAAAAATAATTTTCACAAGGGTAAAGGGAGAAAATGAACCCCAAATTTTTTTTGCAGTTTCCCCGGGTTATGCTTAATGTGGGGGAAGAAGGACCACTTGACTTTAACGCAAAAATGGCTGGAATCGAGAGCGAACGCTATGTCGCATTTGGAGAACCCCTGATGTGGGAGGTTTCCACTGTTCCTGCACAAGTGACCCCATTTTGGAAACTAAACCCGTCAAGGATTTTAGGATTTTATCCAGTGGTATAGTGAGGATTTTGAACCCAAATGTGCTATACAGAATTTGATATCATTAGGTCGTTATCTATATGTTGTCAATAGTGTTGAGCGCAAGTGGCGTTATCATGGAGGGGGACCTTGGGGACATCATTTCTCTCCTATGTCATGTATATCATGTCAGAATAGAGGAAAATTATTGAAGTTCATTCTCTGTCCTCCGGAGCAATATTGCCTTGCGCAGGCGTGTACTCCGGAGGACAGAGAATGAACTTCAATCCAATATTGCGGCCAGCATGCAGCCAGCGGGTAAGGAAAGGGTGAATCAAACACCCGAAAACCCCGCCCATATGACCCAAAACCGGTCCCGCCAAATTCAGGTGACAGGTTCCCTTTAAGAGGCAGATGATGGCTGATTGTCACAGTTATGAAATGTCCTATAAATGTCTGTCCCTGATCTGAGGATCCTGGCTTTTAGTTGAGATTAATCTGTGCTTCACTTTATGTACATGCTCAGTAGTGAGGCAGTGCTGCACTTTATGTACATGCTCAGTAGTGAGGCAGTGCTGCACTTTATGTACATGCTCAGCAGTGAGGCAGTGCTGCGCTTTATGTACATGCTCAGCAGTGAGGCAGTGCTGCGCTTTATGTACATGCTCAGCAGTGAGGCAGTACTGCGCTTTATGTACATGCTCAGCAGTGAGGCAGTACTGCGCTTTATGTACATGCTCAGCAGTGAGGCAGTACTGCGCTTTATGTACATGCTCAGCAGTGAGGCAGCATTGCGCTTTATGTACATGCTCAGCAGTGAGGCAGCATTGCACTTTATCTACATCCTCAGTAGTGAGGCAATTCTGTGGAGTCGAAGGATTGGCTCACCAATTCGACAGCCCTGACTGAAATCATACTGACCCAAAGAGTAAAGCTGCCTTATCAATTTTACCACATGTGGAATGGCATAAAAAAATTCCTGAATTGTTGTTTTTTGTTCGTTCTGCCTCCCAAAATTCTGAATAGAAAGCGATCAAAAAATGTAATGTGACTGACAATGGCACCAATAAAAGCGTCAACGCGTCCCGCAAAAAAAAAAAAAAGCCGTCGCATGACTGTCGTCCGAAATATGGAAGAATTATAGCTGTCAAAATATGGGAATGCGAAAGCCAAACATAAAAACGCAATATAAATCTGGTATCGCTGTAATCGCACCAACCCAAAAAATAAAGTCGTCTAATCTCTTATACTAGACGAGGAATAGAGTAAAAAATTTCGCCAATAAAAGCGTCAACTCAATCTACAAAAAAAGCAAGTCCCCACTCAGGCCCGTCATCTGTTTAACATCTACTTCTGCTTGTTTCTGGAAAACACCCATGAAGTAAAAATCGGCACTACATCTGTAGATAAATAAACAGCAAAATCGGCACTATAATATGGCGCTTCCTCCCTTCTGAGCTTCGCACTGTGTCTGAAAAGTGTTTTTTGACCACATATGGGATAGAGTGCACTCGAGAAATTGTGCTGTTCATTTTCATCTGTTAACCCTAAAATTGAACGCTAAAGGTACCTTCACACTAAATGATTTACCAACGATCACGACCAGCGATACGACCTGGCCGTGATCGTTGGTAAGTCGTTGTGTGGTCGCTGGGGAGCTGTCACACAGACAGCTCTCCAGCGACCAACGATGCCGCAGTCCCCGGGTAACCAGGGTAAACATCGGGTTACTAAGCGCAGGGCCGTGCTTAGTAACCCGATGTTTACCCTGGTTACCATCGTAAATGTAAAAAAAAAAAAACAGTACATACTCACATTCCGGTGTCACGTCCCTCGCCTTCAGCTTCCCGCACTGACTGTGAGTGCCGGCCGTAAAGTAAAAGCAGAGTGCAGCGGTGACGTCACCGCTGTGCTCTGCTTTTACTTTACGTCCGGCACTCAGTCAGTGCGGGAAGCTCTGAGCAGCAGCGCGGACGCCGGGGGACGTGACAGACATCAGAGGGTGAGTATGTACTGTTTTTTTTTTTACTTTTACAATGGTAACCAGGGTAAACATCGGGTTACTAAGCGCGGCCCTGCGCTTAGTAACCCGATATTTACCCTGGTTACCATTGTAAAACATCGCTGGCATCGTTGCTTTTGCTGTCAAACACGACGATACACGCCGATCTGACGACCATATAAAGTTCTGGACTTTCAGCAACGACCAGCGATATCACAGCAGGATCCAGATCGCTGCTGCGTGTCAAACACAACGATATCGCTATCCAGGACTCTGCAACGTCACGGATCGCTATCGTTATCGTTGCAAAGTCGTTTAGTGTGAAGGTACCTTTAGGCTTCTTTCACACTTCTGTCTTCCAAATCTGCACAGGATCCGTCAAGACGTTGAAATGACGGATCCTGTGCAGATTGTGGAAAACGTGTGCACTGGGCCAGTCTTTCTGACGGACCCGTCGAGCCTGTGTGCACCTGTTGTGTATGCGTCTTCACAGCGGTTTTCCGCTGCGAAGACGCATACACAAACCAGGTTAAAAAAAATAAAAAATCGCAGTATTCTCACCTACTGATGTCCCGCGCAGCGATGCCCCCGGCAGCTAGCGTTCCTAGTAATATATTGCGAAATCTCGCGAGACCTGAAATGGCTAAATGCTATGATTGCAGCATCTAGATGGTTAAAAAACCTGGGACAGGGCTGGCATTGGCTCTGGCTATTACAGCAGGAGGTCAGCAAAGCCAAGCTCCCATTGTGATGGCGCCAGGTAGTGGGATTGAGGGTGACACTGCAGATGGGCAGTGGAAGAAGGTGCTGATGCAAAGTTACGTAGTTAGTAGGAGTCAAATGAGACAAATGTCCGTCACCTGCAGGATACAGAAGGGGTAGATCAATAATGCATTACTCAATTTGCCCTAAAAAGAAAGTTTTTCTCTCCTGATTCCGAGTATCTATAGACATTATTATCAACATTCAGAACAAGAAGGTTACACATGTACCAAAGTTACTTTCTTCTGAAAATAAAACATCTAACTTTTTTAAATTATCCCCACTTCCCACTGTGACTAGCCCCTCCTTTAGACAACTCCACAGATTAAGGCTATGTGCACACGATGCATTATTCATGCGTTTTGAACACGCGTAAATGATCCAAAAACGCAATGGAATACTTATGCAAGGTAATGCATAATCCTGAAGTGTTGTGCACATGATCAGTAAATTTCTGTCCGTATTTGCAGCGTTTTATTTTCTGCAGCATGTCAATTCTTTTTACGTTTCTGCAGCATTTTTGACTCCTTGACTACAATTGAGTGACAAATCTGCAGCAAAAACGCAGGTGTAAAAAGGTTTGCGTATTTGCTGCAGATTTGCTGCTAAAAATGCTGCGATTTGTCAATGGAAATGTCAGAAGGAGGAAGAGTGTGCGGGCGGAGAATGTGTGCGTGTGTCTGTGTGTGTACCCATGCGACATGTGTACCTAGACGTCATCTGATGGGACTACTACTCCCATACGGCTACGTTTTGTCACATATAACAGAGACAGCATGACCCGATGAAAGGAGAATAGTCTCCTCATCCGGCGCCTGTGTTCAGTTGTTAAAAAATTTAAACATTTACATAATTACATACATATTTACATACAAAATACATACTCACTGAACACTTAATCTTCGATTCCCGTGTCTCCTGCAAACAATCAAAAATAATAAACCAGCATATACTCACCTTTCCGCCATAGTCCATTTAATACCAAGCGTCCCACGCCGATTTCATGTGTAGAACAGTCACATCGTGAGATGTGACCGCTCTACCCGGCCTCCGGCGATACACTGACAGGAGGTGATCGCTCCCGCAGTGTATCACTGAGCAGCCGCGAGTGTTCACCGGAGTTCATCAGCTGATCAGCTCCGGTGCTCTCACTTACGGCACTGCTGCGTGAGAAAGTTCTCACACAGTGGTAGAAGTGAGAGCACTGGAGCTGATGAACTTCGGTGATCTCACAGCAGCTCAGTGATACACTGCAGGAACGATTACCTCCTTTCAGTGTATCGCTGGAGGCCGGGTAGAGCGGTCACATCTCCCGCTGTAACTGCCCTATATGTGAGATCGCCGTTGGACAGGATAGTATTATACTTTGGTTTATTATTTTTTTGAATGTTTGCAGGAGACGAGGGCGTCGGGGATTAGGCGTTCAGTAAGTAAGTATGGTAAATTTAGATTCAATAAAGGAGTCTGTGTGATTATTTCAAATAAAAGACTTTATTCTGGGTGTTTGTGCTTTATACAATATCACTATGGGGTTAGTAATGGATATGTGTCTTGCAGACGCCTCTCCATTACTAACCTGTGGGCTTGATGTCATCTGACACTACAGAGGTGACTTCAGCCCCACAAATATGAACCCCACTTGCCACCACTACAGGGTAAGTGGGAAGAGCGAAGCTAAGTGCCAGAATTGGCGCATCTATAAGATGCGCCATTTCTGGGGGACTGAGAGCTCATGGTTTTTAGCCTGGCGGGGGGATGCCGATATCCATGGCCCCTTCCCAGGCTATTAATATCAGCCCGCAGCTGTCTGCCTAGCCTTTGCTGGTTTGATTTTTATAGGGGAATCCCATGCCAATTCTTTTCTGGGGTTCCCCTGTAAACTAGCCAGGAAAGGCTAAGCAAACAACTGTGAGTTGATATTAATAGCCTGGGAACCTTTGGCTATTGGCTCCTTCCCAGAATATTAACATCAGCCCTCAGCCTTTGGCTTTACCTCTGCCGGTTTTGAAAATTATGTGAGAGCCAACACAATTTTTTTTTTAAATAAACATATTGCATTTCACTCAGATTTCTGACAGTTGCTGTTTTGTTACAGCATATGTAGGTTACTTGTTAATGCTCCTACATAGGCTTTTCATAGAATGATAGAATTGGAAGGGACCTCCTGGGTCATCTGGTCCAACCCCCTGCTCAAAGCAGGATTCACTAAATCATCCCAGACAGGTGTCTGTCCAGTCTCTGTTTGAAGACTTCCATAGAAGGAGAACTCACCACCTCTCGTGGGCAGCCTGTTCCAGTCATTGATCACCCACACAGTCAAAAAGTTTTTTCTAATATCTAATCTGTGTCTCCCCCATTCAGTTTCATCCCATTGCTTCTTGTATTTCCTTGTGCAAATGAGAATAAATGATCCTTCTACAATGTGACAGCCCTTGAGATATTTGTAGACAGCTATTAAGTCTCCTCTCAGTCTTCTTTTCTGCAAGCTAAACATTCCCAAATCCTGTAAACGTTCCTCATAGGACATGGTTTGCAGACCGGTCACCATTCTGGTCGCTCTTCTCTGAACTTGCTCGTTTGTTGTCTTTTTTAAAATGTGCTGCCCAAACTGGACACAGTATTCCAGATGAGGTCTGACCAAAGAGTAGAGGGCAATAATGACGTCACGTGATCTAGACTGTATGCTTCTGTTAATACATCCCAGAATTGATGATCGTGGGCAACAGGGTAGTGTCTCATTTCCTATTTTAGAAATCATTGGAAAGAATATTTTCGATATAAAATGTTTTACCATTTCTTGTTTTCTCCGCAGTCCAAATCAACCAGAAGAAGGCTCAGATAGCGATAGAGACCAGCTCAATGGCCGTGTCTAAGGGTCAGCACTCCGACTCCAGGACTGTGATCTCCAAACTGTCTGCAAATGCTGCAGAGTTTTATCCCTCCGGATACTTTGCAGATGGCAATGTAGGTATTCTGTAATGTGCAAGTGGGCTCTGCCTCATTATTGGGTTGTGTGATCTGCCCCTGTCCTTATTACGTGGTGTAGTAAGAGGGCACGTTCAGGATGCTTAGTGACTACCCTCATAGTGACCCGGCTAGTCTGCTCGTCACGCAGCACTGCTATGCTCTGGGCTATCTCCAGCCTGCTGTGACTGTAATACTCACATCTCCACCATTCAGCCCTTAAAGATCTGCCAATTGTGACATTAAAATGGCAAGACTGAAGGGGCCCATACATGGCATGGACCAGGATGTATTAGGGGACCCCAGGACTGTCTGATCATACACTTTTTTTCTACTTTTTAGGCCATGCTCTGATAATATTAGTGCAAAGGGTAATGTATATATCGTACATTTTTATAAAAAATATATAATTGTAATGTAAACAATTGATATTTTATATAAACTTCATTAAAGGGGTTGTCCTGGCAAATTTTCCTGATGTATTAAATAATAAAATATACATTTACACCAAAAGGGGGAAGTCGCTGCTCCAGCAGCAGCAGCAGGTCCGCGCATGATAGACTCCTGTGATCAGGTGATGTCAGCGGCGCCTGGTCGATGATAAAACCTTAGTATACACATTTTCGGTATCATCGTGACCGTAATTACCTGTACAATTAACTTATAGTATGATTTACCAATGATGTTTGCTAGAAAAATTTCTCCTACGCCTCATTGGGGGGCACAGGACCATGGGTGTTATGCTGCTGCCACTAGGAGGACACTAAGTAAACACATAAAGAATAGCTCCTCCCCTGCAGTATACACCCTCCTGCTGGCTCTCAGCTCCTCCCCTGCAGTATACGCCCTCCTGCTGGCTCTCAGCTCCTCCCCTGCAGTATACGCCCTCCTGCTGGCTCTCAGCTCCTCCCCTGCAGTATACGCCCTCCTGCTGGCTCTCAGCTCCTCCCCTGCAGTATACACCCTCGTGCTGTCTCCCAGAGAACCAGTTCTTGCTTAGTGCCTGTAGGAGGCACTTGGGTCTGTTTCAGACCCCACCGTTTTTATTTTAATTTTTGATTTTCCGTTCTATTTTTTCCTTTAACGGAGCGAATCTCCCCCGAACCATCAACAGGCAAGTACGTGGAGCGTCCCTCCCGTATCCTTTCCTGCAACGTTGGATGCCAGCCCTGAGCTCACATTACGGGCGACGGTTCCTTCGCGTTCCGATCTTCCCCCTCCATAGCAGGCGACCACATGGAGTAGCCCTCCATCTACCTCTCCTGGAGCCAGGTGCATAGCCGGACATGATATATATGGTGTCCGTGCAGCCCCCCTCTGCATCACCACTGATAAAGCGGATGACGCATGGCGGCAGAAGCTCTCCACCCCCTCCCTGACTATGGCGACGGTGGATTGAGCACCGGCCCACCGCATCTACCGTGAGTACACTGCGGGGGCCGAGGCGCTGGGGGGTCCTGGTCCCCGGGGTATGGGAGGTCCGCACCTTAAGCTTGTGTCTGTGGGTGGTCCTTGGTGTGGCAACCCCACGAAGGAGTGCAGCTAATGATGGCGCTAATAGCGGTTGCTGCACTGCAGGCTGCAACTGCAGAGAAAAAATAAATAAATAAATTTTTCCCTCAATACAGGCCTGAGTTTTGGCCCCGCCCACCGGCAGTTAGCCCCGCCCACTTTTTCTGGAGCTTCTCGTTCTCTGTGATGAGCTCCAACTTCCTGATCTCGGTGGCCATCTTGGGACACCCACAGCCCTGATGCTGCAGCACTGCTCCAGCATTTCCTATCACAGCCCTAGCTAGCGTTTTTCACTGCCTACACTGCGGACCTGCCCTGGGGACTCAAGACACAGGACCTGGGTAAGCTGCAGACACATAGCTTAACCCTTCCCCTGCTAGTAAGCGCTTTCCTCCAGGCTTTACTATGTCTCAGCCAAAGCCTCACAAAAAGTCTGGGAAAACCCACACTGTATTTTTCGCTGCATGTACCTCTTGTAAGGTACCATTACCCCGGGGTCACAATACTGCATTATGCACAGCTTGTGAACCGGTGACGGCTCTGGAACCACCTGTTGCTGATACTGAACCCAGTGAGCCTAGTCCCCCTGAGTGGGCTACCTCCCTTACCCGGTCTATGGCATCCCTGGCAAAAGCGTTAGACTCGTTCCGAGACCCTTCCTCTAACCAGGGCACTAATACGGACAACGCTTCCGATGGTCAGAACCCCTCGTACTCCAGGGGTCGTACCTTGCCAAGGAGTTCTCACTCTTCCAGGAAAAGGACTCATGCCATATCCCCAGACCATCAACGGTTTTGGGGTTCTGAGAGCTCCATTTCTCGCTCCCCTTCCATTGGGGCTAGTAGAGAACCTGTTTCAGAGGACGATTCTGATACGTCCCTAGATCAGGAATCATCACGATCAGGAGACTCTCGACTCTCTAATTGAGTCAGTGAATAAGGCTTAGAGACTTGAGGAGGAACCTTTATCTAAAACGGATCATGCCGTGTCCTTTAAGAGGACCAAACGAGCTCAGAGTGTTCGCCACTCACCCCGAGTTTAAGCAAATTGTTGAATCTCACAGGATCCGTCCAGATAAACGATTCACAGGGCAGAAGCCCATGGAGTCCAAATATCCCTTTGCCCAGGATCTAAGAAAAGATTGGTCACAATCTCCCCCAGTAGATCCTCCGGTATCGCGCCTGGCTACCAAATCTGTTTTATCCTCCTCGGAGGGCGCCTCTATCAAAAATCCAACCGATCGACAATATGGCGCGTTCAGCCTTTGAAGCCTCAGCGGCCGCACTCTTTCCATCTTTTGCCGCCACGTGGGTGGCTAAGGCTATGACCCACTGGGCTGAGGTCTTGTCTACAGCAGTACTGGATACCAATCTTCCCCCCGAGGTAGCAGACCTCGCTACTCAGATAGCCAGAGCTGGAGATTTTGTAGTGATCGCGTCCCTGGATGCCGCTGACTGCGCTTCTCAAGCAGCAGCAAATATCACCACCATCCGGAGGTCCTTATGGCTCAGGGAATGGCGTGCGGATTCTACTTCCAAAAAGTCACTGACTTCTCTCCCATATCAGAGCGGTCGCCTTTTTGGCGAAAAGCTCGACCAGTTAATTTCTGACGCCACTGGAGGGAAGAGTAAATTTCTTCCACAACAGAGACCCTCTTGGCCCTTTCGGAACCTGCACCCACAGGCTCGTTCCCGATTTTTTTTCGTTACAACTCAAACTGGTCCTCTTCTTTCACATCTCCCGGTTCCGGCCGGGCACAACGTGGAGACAGAGGTTCACAGGCCTCTTTTAAGCCTTCGCCTTCATGGAGAGGCAGGCCAAGGCAGCCGGCATCCAGAGGTGCCAGAACGGGCAGACCTTCCACACAATGACTCCCTGCGGTATCCGGGGGACACCCTCAAAGTAGGCGGCCGCCTGCTTTCCTTCAGTGCCGTGTGGCTCTCAGTCGTTCACGACGAGTGGGTCCGCGATCTAGTGTCCTTCGGATACAAGATAGATCTCTTATCTCATCCTCCAAACCGTTTTTTCCTGTCTTCTCTTCTCAGGGCAAAAGCATCAGAGTTCTTCAAAGCTATAAGCTCTCTGAGAAAAGACGGAGTCATTATTCCAGTCCCTCAAAGCGAAAGGTTTCAAGGTTTTTATTCAAACCTCTTCATTGTTCCAAAGAAGGACGGTACAGTACGGCCCATACTGGACCTAAAACTGCTGAACAGGTTCGTCAGGGTACGACGGTTCCGGATGGAATTGCTTCGTTCTGTCATCGCCTCCATGGAAAAAGGCGAGTTCCTGGCATCTATAGACATCCAGGACGCATACCTCCACATTCTTATTTTACCTTCTCACCAAAGGTTTCTTCGCTTCGCAGTTCAGGAAGATCACTTCCAATTCGTTACTTTGACCTTCGGCCTCGCCACTGCTCCCAGGGTATTCACCAAGGTCATGGCGGCTGCCGTGGCCAAACTCCACACCCGAGGAGTGGTGGCGCTCCCGTATTTAGACGATATCCTCATCAAAGGCCCCTCTTTCCGCTCCTGCAAGGAAGCCGTGGCCATCACAATAGATACCCTTTCTCGCCTGGGTTGGAAGATAAACTTCAAAAAATCTTCCCCAGTACCGGCTCAGCGAATTTCCTTTCTAGGAATGATACTCGACTCGTCCCGGGGGTTGGTTCTTCTTCCCCCGGAAAAGATCTCAGTCTTACAGCGAGAAGCTCAGAAGCTCTCTCAGCCTCGCTCTCATTCTCTGCGTTTCAGTATGAGAGTCCTCAGCAGGATGGTAGCAGCTATGGAGGCGGTTCCATTTGCTCAACTACACCTCCGTCCTCTACAGCATGCCCTCCTGGCTGTTTGGAACAGGAACCCGTTCTCCCTAGACCTTCGGTTCCTCCTTCCCCAGCTAGTCAGACAGTCTCTCAGGTGGTGGACATTGAAATCCTCCCTGAATCAAGGGAAGTCTTTTCTTCCAGTACACTGGCTGGTTGTGACGACAGACGCCAGTCTTCTAGGCTGGGGAGCGGTGTTCCTTCATCACACTGCTCAGGGCCGCTGGTCCCCCCAGTAATCACGCCTTCCAATCAACATCTTGGAAATCCGGGCGATCAGGCTGGCACTTCTCCAGTTCCATCCCTTCCTAGCAGGTCGCCCAATCAGGATTCAGTCTGACAACGCCACTGCAGTGGCATACATCAACCGCCAAGGGGGAACCCGCAGCAGGGCGGCCATGACAGAGGTAGGCCACATCCTCCGATGGGCCGAGAAAAACCGCTCAATGATCTCTGCGGTTCACATCCCGGGAGTGGACAATTGGGAGGCTGACTTCCTCAGTTGGCAATGCCTCGACTCCGGGGAGTGGTCTCTCCATCCGGAGATCTTCAACCAGATCTGCTGTCGTTGGGGACCCCCGGACGTGGATCTGATGGCTTCACGGCTGAATTCCAAGGTTCCCGACTTCATGGCTCGGTCCCACGATCCGGCAGCCATCGGGGCAGACGCTCTTGTACTCCCGTGGCATCATTTTCGGCTTCTGTACATATTTCCCCCGCTTCCTCTCCTACCGAGAGTCATCAAGAAGATCAGAGCGGAGAGGGTACCGGTAATCCTGATTGCGCCAGATTGGCCGTGCCGGGCGTGGTACGCGGAACTAGTTCAACTAGTTGCCGATGTTCCCTGGCGATTACCGAATAGCGCAGATCTGCTATCTCAAAGCCCCTTTTACCACCAGAACTCAGAGGCCCTGTGTTTGACGGCATGGCCGATGAGTCCTGGGTCCTAACCCAGGCAGGTTTCTCTCCAGAAGTCATAGCTACCGTGATCAACGCTAGAAAGACTACGTCTATGCGTATCTGTCATCGCACTTGGAAGACTTTCTTTTCATGGTGTAGCGACCGAGGACGTTCTCCTCTACATTTTTCCATCCCTTTCATTCTCAAGTTCTTACAAACGGGTTTGGACCTGGGTCTCGCCCTTAGTTCTCTCAAGGGGCAGATCTCAGCCCTGTCTGTTCTCTTCCAACGCAGGATTGCCAACAGATTACAGGTCAAGACGTTTATTCAGGGAGTCTCCCATCGGGCGCCCCCCTATAGGATGACGTTGGAACCATGGGATCTTAATCTGGTCCTCGGAGTTTTGCAACAGGCTCCTTTCGAACCTCTACAGGAGGTTTCCCTGTCTCTCCTTTCATGGAAAGTTGCTTTTCTAGTTGCGGTCACCTCTATCAGACGAGTCTCCGAGCTGGCGGCTCTGTCCTCTCAAGTTCCGTTCCTGAATTTTCATCAGGATAAGGTGGTTTTGAGGACATCCCCCGTCTTTTCAACCGAAAGTTGTATCCTCTTTTCATCTCAATGAGGAGATTGTCTTACCCTCACTCTGTCCGGCACCAGTCCATCGCATCGAGAAGGCCCTCACACTGGATTTAGTGAGAGCTCTTAGGAGATACATCTCGCGGACAGACAGCGCCTTTCCGCAAGTCAGATGCCCTATTCGTGCTCCCGGAAGGACCGAGGAAAGGGTTTCCCGCTTCCAAGGCGACAATAGCCAAATGGATCCGTTCGACTATTCAGGAGTCCTACCGAGTCAGAGGTCTTCCTGTCCCAGCAGGGATTAAGGCTCACTCCACTCGGTCAGAGGGTGCGTCTTGGGCCATCCAGCACCAAGCTTCGGCAGCACAAGTTTGTAAGGCTGCGACTTGGTCCAGCCTGCATACCTTTACAAAACATTACCATATTCACTCTCAGGCCTCGGCAGATGCGACCGTCGGCAGACGAATTTTGCAGGCGGCTGTGCCGCATCTGTAACTTGTGGGTGCAAGTAGCAATTGCAGTTAATTGTTTCCCACCCAGGGACTGCTTTAGGACGTCCCATGGTCCTGTGTCCCCCAATGAGGCGTAGGAGAAAAGGAGATTTTTGTGTACTCACTGTAAAATCCTTTTCTCCGAGCCAATCATTGGGGGACACAGCACCCACCCTGTTAGCCTACTTGCTTTGGTTTTTGTTGAGTTAACTTGGTTTTTGACACAGTTCATCCTGGTTAAATATTAAGCTCCTACTGCTTTGTTACCGAACTGGTTCACTTGGAGCCAGCAGGAGGGTGTATACTACAGGGGAGGAGCTTCTCTTTCTGTGTTTACTTAGTGTCCTCCTAGTGGCAGCAGCATAACAACCATGGTCCTGTGTCCCCCAATGATTAGCTCGGAGAAAAGGATTTTACGGTGAGTACACAAAAATCTCCTTTTGTCTTTTACTAAAATAATAATTATGAATTTAATGCTAATATGTATGTACCAAAGTAAAGGTTTTATGAAGAGGTTAGGAGGATAGTATGTCCATATCTGCCCACGTCTTGTGTAATCTGAGGAGGATCCTATATGTCCATATCTGCCCACGACTCGTGTGGTCTGAGGAGGATGGTATATGTCCATATCTGACCACAACTCATGTAGTATGAAGAGGATGGAGTATGTCCATATCTGACCACATCTCATGTAGTATGAGGAGGATGGTATATGTCCATATCTGCCCGCTTCTCGTGTGGTCTGAGGAGGATGATTTATATCCATATCTGCTCACATCTTGCATAGTCTGATTTTTATTTAGAATTTATTTCTTCTGTCATTTGATTGCCCTAGTCCTACGAGGAGAATAATGTGGGATATTCGGCTGTCCCAGAGATAACGCTGGCAGGGTTTGTCCAGGAAACGCTGAACCATTTGACTGAAGAGCCGGGCAGCTTTGAGGCTGAGATCACCCAGTTTACGGACTTATTGAACAGCTGGGTGACTACGGAAGAATCCTTACAGGAACTGGTGGAGCTCATCTATGAGCAGGTAGGTCACCGGCTGGGGTTACGGGATTTGTTTCTTTCCAGGGTTCCTCCCTAATATTGTGCTACTAGTGAAATAATATATATATATTTTTGATATAAAGGCAACATCGGTTCCCAACTTCTCTTATACGGGTGCACGTTTGTGTAATCACTTGACAAGCAATCTTCAGATAAACCCACCGAACTGGAACTTCAGGCAACGGCTCCTTAAGAGGTAACTATAATATATGTTGGCGTTCTTACTGATTTATCTCTCCTCCAAATACCTGCTGGCTGCTTCACATTTTGCTTGGATCGATCTGTTTAGGCACACCTATGGCCATGATTGACAGCTAAGGATTGAGACACGGTCATCACTTTATTATGTCACAAATGTGCGATTGGTGACTCCATAGCAGTGGCCACAACTTTAACCTATAGCATTGCTGTGTATAGCACAAGTGATTGGACGATCGTGGCTTCGATTCCCCTAAGGAGACTAACAAGAACAGTGAAAAGTGTTAAAAAAAAATGATGATAAATAAAGATATAGAAAATACTCACATTTGGTATAGCAAATTTCAGAAAAGTCTGATCTATCAACACAAAAAAGTAATTAAACCTATTGTAAAAACCATAGAAGACAAAAAAAAAATCAAGAACACCAAAATTACTTTTTGGCTCTGTAATTCCACATATAATGCTGTAACAAGCGATCAAAGCGTCATATCTAACCCAAAATGGTATCAATAAAAGCTTTGTCTTGCCCTGCAAAAAAAGAAGCCATCGAACAGCTCCATCCACTGAAAAATAAAAACTCCATGTAGATGGGCACAATACATTGCTCTCAGTCCTGAAATGAAAAGAACTCCTAAATTGTTGCAGCATAATAGGGATGTCAATATATATCTATGTAGCCAAAGTGCGGCTGAGCAAATGCTGGCTTACGCATTGGACAAGAATACGGAAAAGTCGCCAAACTAGGAAGGAAAGAGGGGGGTGCAAAATACCAAGAACGACCAGTATGTCTGTTAGCAAATAAAAGCATAACGACTTTATCAGAAGAAATTTGCAATTCACAGGCAAGTGGAAACGGAGGACAATGATGTCTAACCTACATGCACAACTGTGAAATCGCAAGAAGGGGCGCACGGAGACAGGAGCGTCGATCTTGTTATTTTGTAAACCCCCCTTTCTTTAATGCCTTTAGTCCACAAAATCCCAACCTGGGATCGGTAGTTCCACTGCCCCCGTACCAGGTTATACCCACAGTTTCTCAACTTTTGGTTGGCCCAGAGCTTTTGGTATCGCCCGCTGGCATAGTCTGCAGTCACGGCCTATGTTCCGCCAAACGACGGATGTCTCGACCATAGCACATGTACCCCACTCCAGCCAGTGACAACACCTTCATTTTCTCATCAGTGTCCTGAATACCCCAACAGTACAAAAAAAAAAGGGACAACCATATTTAAAGTACTTTATACAGAGTCCACTATGTAATATGTGATTTCTGGGCCTTGTGAGCCAACGTTGGCCTTACTATATGGGTGCGCTTTACACATGAGCGTCTGGAACACCGAGATGTGGAAAATACAAATACTTCCGCCATATTTCCTTCTGCAAGCCAAAATTTGTCGAGTTGATTATTTTCAATGTATCAGCTGCGGGCCGGGTGAGCACTGATCACTCCTCGCAACGTAATGCTCGCACCTGATACTTAGCTTTCCTGCTTTTACGGAG